>NC_085065.1:2047200-2174700 GCF_963662255.1 Cinclus cinclus | reverse complement strand
AGGGGAGCTAAAACTGGACGATCATTAAGCTCCCTTCCAAGCCAACCGTTCCAGGATTCCATGACCCCTTCCTGGATGCCTGTCCCAGCAGTCAGGCTGTGGTGGCCAGAGCTGGCCCTGCCCTGCAGCTCCTCCTGTCACCTCTGGCCACATCCAGCCAGCCCAGCAGTGACTGCTCCAGGTAACTTCTGTCCCCCACGTGATCCCACCACCCTTTCCTTCACCTGAACGTGCAGCTGGTGAATGTGTGTGTGAAGTGTGACATTACCATGGGAATGCTTCCCTGCCTGTGCTGTCAGGAGGTGGCAAGGAGCTAAATCGCACCAGCCAGCCACTGATGGATGATGGCACCCAAAATTAACCAGAGGGATATTTATATTTTCCCTGCCGAGGCCTTGGAATGAGTCCCTCTGTGTTTGGCAGCACTCCCCCAGAGCTGCTGAGGGCTGAGGCAGATGCCTGCAGAAAGGGAGTGCTGGCTTTGTTTACGAGGGAGTTACTCTCACAGGGAGGAACTCAGCCAGTTGCTTTTATCTTAGAGGTGACATCATTATTTTTGTGCCTCTCTTGAGTGGAAGCGAGCTCAACCTTGGCCCCTTGTGCAGGTGTTTTTGCTGTGGGACAATTGCATTTGTCTGAGTCATACAATCATACAATCATGGAATCATGGAATTGTAGAGTCGCAGAATCATAGAATCATGGAATCATAGTCATAGAATCATGGAATTGTAGAATCACAGAAACATGGAATCATAGAATCATAGAAACATGGAATCATAGAGTCATAAAATCATGGAATCATAGAGTCATAGACTCATGGAATCATAGAGTCATAGAATCATGGAACTGTAGAAGTGTAGAAACATGGAATCATAGAATCATAGAAACATGGAATCATAAAACATGAAATTGTATAATCACAGAAACACAGAATCATGGAAACATGAAATCATAGAAACATGGAATCGTAGAGTGATTGAATCATAGAATCATGGAATTCTAGAATAATAGAAACATGAAATCATAGAGTTACAGAAACATGGAATCATAGAATCATTGAATCATAGACTTATTGAATTGTAGAATCATAGAATTATAGAATAATGGAATCATAGAGTCATAGAATCATGAAATCAGAGTCATAGAATCATGGAATGGTTTGGGTTGGAAGGGACCTCAAAGCCCATCCCACCCCTGCCATGGCAGGGACACCTTCCACTGTCCCAGGCTGCTCCCAGCCCCAATGTCCAGCCTGGCCCTGGGCACTGCCAGGGATCCAGGGGCAGCCACAGCTGCTCTGGGCACCCTGTGCCAGGGCCTGCCCACCCTCACAGGGAACAATTCCTTCCTAACTGGATGTCCTGGCAGGGATGTGACAGCCGTGACCCTGGCCCTTGTCATCCAGGCTAGGAGGTGCCACTGCCACCCCTGAGCAGCTCCTTGTACTCAGCCTGTTCCCTGGGAGTGAGGGCTGGAATTGCTTCTCTCCTGTTGCTCCAAACAAGAGCTCAGCAGCTTTTCATTTGAGCACCCACTGGAAGCAGGAGGGGTTTAGCTCCTGAGCCTGCAGCTCTGTGAGAAACTCTCCTGAGCTGTGATGAGCAACACAAACCCCACACAGAGCTGGGACACGACCTGCAGGTCCTGTGCCCCCATGGGCAGGACAAAGCCGTGTCCAGCTGCCCTCAGGCTGGCCCTCACTGGACCAAGCTGTGGCCAGCTGCCCTCCAGCTCCCATCCCTGGCAGCCAGCAAAGAGCCTTCAGGGCAGCCACCATGCCACCTTCCTTTTTGGACTATTTTCTGTTTGGCTGGATTGCTAATGCCAAAGTAATTACTTAGGAAAATTCCTTAATCAAAATCACATTTGCGGAGGTAATGAGCAAATAGGTCAAGGAGAGCACGGTGCTTTAGGAGCAGGAGCTGCTTCCCTGAGCATCTGTAGAGCTGGGGCCAGGGCTGCGTTCCAGGTCCTGTTTGCAGTGCAGAGGTGGCCTTGTTCTGGGGAGGATTCACATCCCCCAGAGGCAACATCTGGGCTTTGTCCTGTGTCTCTGCCCACCCTGAGCTGAGCCAGCATCCCCCAGTTAGGCACCCATACATGTGCCAAGATGAAAGGAGTCACCCTCTGAGTGCTGCTGCTGTCCCCAAACTGGATGCAGTGTCCCCAAGGTGTGAGCCTGGCCACAGCACCGCTGCAGTGCCACCGTGCCCTGAGACTGTCACACAGCAGGGTGACACTGGAGACCACAGGCCACGCTGAAGGGTGGGATGGGGACACCTGCGAGGGCTGGTGGAGGGTCAGTGCTGTGGCACCTCCTGCTCGGTGGCCAGGGGTGCCCTCAGGAGCAGGGCAGAGGATTTGTTGCTAATTGCAAGCACCCCAGCGAAGCCCTGATCAAAGAGGGCAGTGCAATTAAACCTCATAAACAATTCAGGAGTGTGCTGCCGGCAGCCAGTGAAACATTAATGGCCTGACAGCTGCTCCAAGGTAAATATTTCATCAGCTCCACCAAGAATCACTCTGACAATTATGTTAGAGTGATGTTCACAGGTGTCACTGCCACTGAACACAGGGCTGGGAGCACGTCTGTGCCAGCACAGCGAATCCCCAGGGAGAACCAGGGCTGTGAGCTCCTGAAGGGTGAGCCCGGACACTGGAGGAGGTGTGAGAGCAGCACCACAGCCCACAGGTGAGAGCAGAGCTCAAGGAGCAGAATTTGCACTTGTGGAAAGAGTTCAGCACTCCCCAAACTGCCGGAGCCTAACTGAGCACCACGGGCAGCAAAGCCCTTAGGGGAGGTTGGACTGATGACCTTGGAGGTCTTTTCCAGCCTTAATGATTCTGTGATTCACATATGACAGGACCAAATGTTTCAAGATCTTGGGGCTCTCCTGCAGAGAAGGAACCAGAACCTTTGTCCTTCTGGCTGAACTGCACAGCTTGAAAGGAGGAGGGTCCTGATGTTTTCTCCAGTTCTCACTCCCCCAGATCACCACACTGGTCCCTGGCACTGCTGCCCATGCCTTGTCCTGCCTGCCTTCCCCAGCCATGGGCACACAGAGCTCCTGTGCTTTTGTGCCAGTCCAGATCTTACAGCCTGGACCTGGGAATGATCCAGATCCAGATCCAGCCCCTGCCAGCTCTCCTGGGCGAAGTCCACGAGCTGTGTGCCAGGACAGGCATGCTGGGGCTGCTGCTCAGGGCTGGCACTGTCCTGGTCACTGACAGCCTCCTGAGGGACAGGGTGACCTCACAGATGTGGGGTACCAGTCACAGTGCTACACAGTCACCCTGCTGTGCTCCAGAATGTTCCACAGCAACCCAACTTGTCCAACCCTTACTGCAGCTCTCCATTCCCTTCCACCAGCACTGGTCAGATCCCACACAGATTCCCACCTGAATCCTTTGATGGAAAAGCCCCCTCAGAATCCTGTCAGGCAAGTGGAGAGATGACTGGAGTCCTCCATCCACCTCCTAGTGCTGCCCTCTGCCCCAGCACAGGCACTGAGGACACAGCTAAGGACAGCACCGAGGTGTGACAGGAAAGCTCCTTCAGCTGTGCCACACCTGGAGTCCTCCAGGATCACTCCTGTACTTCTCAGATAGTCACCAAGGAGGAGAAACCCTCAGAGAGCAGCCTCAGAGAGAGGGGACACCCCTGCCTGTGTGCTGGGGTGGGATGCAGAGAGGACAGAGCTCCCCGGGGGCTGAAGCTCCTCCCAAGGACAGCTCCAGTCTCTTCCCTGGGACAGGGACAGGAGCCAGGGAACGGCTGGAGCTGGGCCAGAGGGGTTTGGGTGGATTTCAGGGAAAGGTTCTTCCCCCAGAGGGTGCTGACACTGCCCAGGCTCCCCAGGGAATGGGCACAGCCCAGAGGCTGCCAGAGCTGCAGGAGTGTTTGGACAGTGCTCCAGGGATGCCCAGGGTGGGATTTTGGGGTGTCTGTGCAGGGACAGGGGCTGGACTTATGATCCCTGTGGATCCAGCTCAGGAGATTCTCTGGTTCTGTGCATTCCTGCAGACACTGGGTAGAAAACCACGTCCTGGAAATTTAATATTTACCTCAATGCATTTGGGAGGGGCCTCTCTGAGCCCTGGGGCAGTGCTTGGGACTGGCAGTGATGGAACATCTGTGGAGGGTTCTTTTAGAGAGCAGCTCTTATCCACAGAAGTGATTTAACACCAGAGATAAAGGTGTTGGCACAGCTGACAAACCAGGGACAGATCTGGGGAGAGAGCTGCAAAAGGCCAGCCATATATTTTAGAATTATTTTCCTGAGGAGGATTTGATGAGATGTGAACTTCATTATTTGCTAATGTTGCAGCACAGAGCCTTGTCCAAAGCCCAGGAGAGTCAGAAGGAATCTTTCCATTAACTTCGCTGATTGTAAGTGAGATTGTGACAGATGTACTCCCTTTCCCATCCTCCTCAAATATTTTAAATCAAACAGCACGAGTGGTTGGATGTGTCCTTTTCTGGAGGAGGGCATCATTCCTTCTTCGGGCTGCTCATATAAATAACCCTGGGGGAGCCTTTCAGGTGCCCATAGCCATAGCTCTGAGGCTATTAAAGCTTCAGGGAAGGGGAGGAGAGGCAAGAACCACTCAATTCCTAATGTGGCTGAAGGGCCAGAAGGAAACAGGGCCTGCACCAAGGATAAAAGTTGTTTGCAGACAACAATAAAATAGTCCTCAGCATGAGCCAAACCCTCCTGCTGTGTGTCAGCTTAGAGAAAACCTCCTCTGAAAGCCTCTAGAAAATATCCTTAGCGTGTTCCAGAAGGAGGGAATGCCCTGGAGATATGGGCTGTGGACAAGCCCCCTCAGGTAGAGAAATTTGCTGCAGGAAAGGGGAAGACAAAGTCTCGGCCTCAGCTCTTTGCTGTGGCTGAGCAGAGCCTGAGCCAAGGCAGGGAGAGGCCCTGGCTGAGCCCTCTGGGATGTGGATGCTAAGCCAGCAGCTCATCCAGCAGGTTTCCAGAGGCCTCAGCAGTGTCTTGTGCTGGTAAATGTTCCCACTTCCCCTGGGCAAGGTCTGTGAGAGCTCCACACCTGAGGTCAGGTGAGGGACTTGTCACACACCCATGGGCTGCCTCACTGGAATTGAACCAGGTCACTTCTCCAGCATCACCTGTGCTGTCACCCCTCTGCAAGCTGAGCTGGTTTTCCACGGCAAGGTTTTCCATGGCTGGTTTTCCATGGCTGGTTTTCCATGGCAAGGGTCATTTAGAGCCTTACAGACCCCGTGCCACTGCTCTGTGAGGGCTGTGGCCAGTGGGCACCTCTGGACTTCACTGCTCCAGGTCACCATGCCAAGGATAAAGCAGAGAACCTTTGTTCCAGTTCATTTTTGTGCAGTTTAAAGTAAAAAACCAACCAACCAACCAACCAAACAAACAAACAAACAAAAAAACAGCTGGGAACTAAGGGAAGCTGATAGTGATGGAAACAAGGCATAGATTGAGTTGCAATATCTGGGCAGTGGTCCAGCAAGAGGGGAGGGGAAGTTTACTGATTCTGGCATGCTCTTAATGGAACTTTGCTTCCATCTCCTCACCTCTGTTTACACTTCCATGGAGTGTGATAGGATCAGCAATCAGGAACCAGGAGAGGCTCAAGACACAGAATGTGCTTATAAAGATTTCATTCTTCACAGTGTCAAAAAGCAACTTTCTGGAGGCCGATTTAATTGCTGTCAATACCAATTGCAAATTGGCCTTAACATTTTAAATTGATGTTTTCTGTAAACTCTGATTAATGGAAGAAAAAGATTGTGTTTCTGCCTTTCTCCTGAAGATCTAATGGAGGTAACAAACAATAATTGATCTGGTGAGACACAGAGAGGCAAATAGGGAGACTCAAACCTGCTACAGAAATGATTTTACCTGTCCATAGCGACAGAATGGCACAGCTGGTTAGACTTGCTTGGGTTTGCTCTCTGAGGAAACTCTGAGCAGCTTTAACTAAAGTACTTTAACTGCAGGTAGAAGAGTCTAGACTGTAAATTGCCACCACGGTGTCAAATGTATGCTCTGGAAAATCCCAAATCTGCTGGCCTGAGCCACACTTCACATCTCACAGTGCCCAGAGCCTTGAAGATGCTGACAGTCAATCCCAGTTGGACACCACATTCGCAGAGCATGGGAACAAGGGTTCCCCTGTGGACTTTCTTACAGAAACCTCTAAAATCTCAACTCAAGTCTGAGGGACTCAGCTGTGTGGTACCAGTGTGAACGGGGGATCCCTCTCAGCTCTGCTCCTGACTGCACTCTGACATTTCATCACTGCACCTCCTGGTGAATGAGCTAAACCACATGATGGAGCAATGTGAGAGCTCTGGAGTCAGGAGAGAGGAGTGGCCATGGCAGAGGTGTGAGGAGGAGGAGATGGAGCTCCCAGTTCCATCAGCAGAAGGGACATTGGTTTGACTCTGGAAAACTGGAGCTTGAGAAGCATGGAAGGACAAGGGCATGACCTGACCTTCCCCCTTTGAGGTGTTATGGTCCAAAACTGTCCCCATTTCTGCCTCTGTGTGCTTTAAGAACAGCACTTCTGTGCCATTCCCAGTCCCACTGCATAGATCCAGGAACTGGGAAATCAGCCAGCTGTGCCAGGCTGGAGCTCCTACACACACAGAGCCTCCATCCTCCCAAACTCCATCCTTCTCTGTGCTCTGTGACTCCTGCATCCCTCCATCCATTGTCCATCCATCCATCCATCCATCCATCCATCCATCCATCCATCCATCCTTCCATCATCCATCCATCATCCATCCCTCATCCCTCCATCTATCCATCCATCATCCATCCATCCATCATCCATTCATCCATCCATCCATCCATCATCCATCCATCATCCATCCCTCATCCCTCCATCTATCCATCCATCATCCATCATCCATCCATCCATCCATCATCAATCCCTCATCCCTCCATCTATCCATCCATCATCCATCAATCCATCATCCATCCATCCATCCATTCATTCATCCATCCATCCATCATCCATCCATCTATCCATCATCCATCCATCCATCATCCATTCATTCATCCTTCCATCCATCATCCATCCATCCATCTGCCCCACTTCCAGGATCCCATTATTCCATCAGCTCCAGCATTTGCTCCTAAACCAGGCAGCTGTCACAAATCCCAGACAGTGGTAGGATGAGGGGAAATGGTTTTAAACTAAAAAGAGGAGAGATTGAGATTGAATATCAGGATGAAATTCCTCCCAGGGAGGGTGGGAAGGTCCTGGCACAGGGTGGAATTCTCAGAGCAGCTGTGGCTGCCCCTGGATCCCTGGCAGTGCCCAAGGCCAGGTTGGACATTGGGGCTGGGAGCAGCCTGGGACAGTGGAAGGTGTCCCTGCCATGGCAGGGGTGGCACTGGATGGGCTTTGAGGTCTCTTCCCACCCAGGTCATTCTGGAATGCTGTAGTGCCAGAACCTGGCTCTGGGAATCAGGCCTGGTGCTCCCAGTGGAGTGCAGGGGAGGCCTGGGAGCTGTTCTGGAGAAACTTCAGCTTCACTCAGAGTGTCCCCAGAGCCCCTCAATCCCTCCAACATGTTGGGTACAGACTGCACAGGATTCCCTGACTTTTCCACATCAATGCCTCTTCACTGGAGCACTGTGCCAGAAAATCCTGCTTCAATGCACTGCCACATTGTCCCTGTGTTTTGGTGTGGAGTACTCAGCAGGCTGAGTTGCACAGGGAGGTTTTGTTTCAGAGTAAATCTATAGGTTTAGCCCTCCCTCCTGTTCACAACTACCATTAGTCTGGATTAAAAAATAAAATAAAGCAGTCGCCATAGTAACCCCCAGTTTGCAGATACCACCTGGCTGATAAACACCATGCTGACCTTGTGGCTCTGGGCCTGCTCTCTGCCCAAGGAATGCTAAATTCCATCAAAACTCTTGGAGCAGGCAGCTGGGGTTTGTCCCGTGGCTCTGGATGCTGCTGCGCTGTGGCTGTGTGGATGTGCGAGTGTCATTATCCTCTCTGTGTGTGCACACACTCACACCCTCCACCTCCTCCTTTGTTTTCCCACAACAGCCAGACTTGCTGATTTCTTTTTTCCATCTTTTTTTTTCAATTTGTCACTTGTTAGCTGCTTTAACACAGAAACCCCTGACATCAGTCACGGGGGATGTTGGGGAATGAGACACAAGAAATTACTGCAAATGTTGTGCTTTTCAGCCCCCACCAAGTTCACTGGCAAATAAATTTGCACAGGGGATATTTCGTTGTCTCCTGTGCTTTGTTAGTGGGGCAGTTTCCCCAGAGGTTCTTTCACACAGATTACCCTAAAACTTTCCAGCTCAGTAAAAGGCTCAGGAGAGCAGAACAAACCAATAACCAGAGGCAGCAGGCAGTGTGGCCCTGGTGTGGCTGAGGGAAGGAAGAGGCTCTGGGATCACAGGCTGTGCTCCTGGCAGCCAAACCTCTCACAACTGAATATCCCCCAGCCTCTGGCAGCCGTGCAAGGGGGAGGTTGGATGTCCAAAGCAGCAAGGTTAAGAAAAGATAAGCAAATAAATATTTTTAGCAGTTAAACAGATGTATTTGGAACCAGGGCAATTTAGCAGTTTGAATTCCAGCTCCTTCTCCTGGCTTTCCAATCCCTTCTCTTGTGTTTCTGGCTTCTAGAGCTGGCTGAGACAACAGTCCCAACTTTCCAGTGAGCACTAGAAGCTGCTTTCCAAGCTCAGGCTGGCTAAAGACACAGGATTGAAGGAGCCTGTGGGAAGATGCAGGAGGAGCATCTCTGTGCAGCCATGGTGGAAGTGAGGATCCTAAGTCCTGCACCCCACAGGGCAGAGCAGCTGGTGTCCAAGGTGAGGATCCTAAATCCTGCACCCCACAGGGCAGAGCAGCTGGTGTCCAAGGTGAGGATCCTAAATCCTGCACCCCACAGGGCAGAGCAGCTGGTGTCCAAGGTGAGGATCCTAAATCCTGCACCCCACAGGGCAGAGCAGAGCGTGTCCAAGGTGAGGATCCTAAATCCTGCACCCCACAGGGCAGAGCAGAGCAGCTGGTGTCCAAGGTGAGGATCCTAAATCCTGCACCCCACAGGGCAGAGCGTGTCCAAGGTGAGGATCCTAAATCCTGCACCCCACAGGGCAGAGCAGAGCAGCTGGTGTCCAAGGTGAGGATCCTAAATCCTGCACCCCACAGGGCAGAGCAGCTGGTGTACCCTCAGCTCCCCCATCCCAGCAGCATCCAGCTCTCCCCACCCTGCTGGACCCACTCTTCCCTTGCAGTGATATTTCAAGTGCCAGGATACTGAGAAACTCTTCCCCTTGAAATGTTCTGAGAAAGAAACTCTGACATTTTCGGGTGGTTCAGAAAATGCTTTGGGATCCCTTTGGGATTTTGCTGGGAGGGAAGGCACTGGGGCTTTCTGTAACATGGGATGTGCTGGCAGGAAAAGCAGATGGAACGGCTCTGACTTGCCTCAGCTCCTACAGATCCTCAAGGTTTCAAAGCTGGTCCTGTTCCTTTCTCTTCAAATGCCAGGGAATGGCAAGAGGAGTACGGAGAAAAGGAAAACCCAGTTCCTGGAACACTCTGAGTGTTTTCCGGGTGGTTTCCTGGAATTCTTCACCCACCTGCACCTTAAGTAGTTTCTCACAACAAAGCGCAGGGGCTGGAAAACGACCGGGGGATCGTTTTACACCTGCTTTGTATTCCCCTGAACAGCTGTAAATGACAACACAAACTGCGAACAGCAGGGACTGGAACGCCTTCCACACACATCCCTGCACTGATCCTCGGCAAATTAATTCAAAGAGTTGCTGGGGATTTGGGGGAGAAGCTCGCTAATTCCGTGAATGAAGAAAGGAAGCAGTTTGAAGCAGTGCCCAGGATGATTTGGGGGAAGGGAGAGAGGGGAAAGAGGGAAGGATGGGTGAGGGGAAGGCATTGACAACCTGGAGGGACCTGGATCCTCTGAGCTTTAGGGGAAGGCACTGACAACCTGGGGGGGACCTGGATCCTCTGAGCTTTAGGGGAAGGCACTGACAACCTGGAGGGAATCTGGATCCTCTGAGCTTTAGGGGAAGGCACTGACAACCTGGGGGGGACCTGGATCCTCTGAGCTTTAGGGGAAGGCACTGACAACCTGGGGGGGACCTGGATCCTCTGAGATTTAGGGGAAGGCACTGACAACCTGGGGGGGACCTGGATCCTCTGAGCTTTAGGGGAAGGCATTGAAAACCTGGGGGGAATCTGTATCCTCTGGGGCTTTAGGAAAGGGCCAAAGCCCTGCTGAGCCTGTGGGAGCAGGGCCAGGGCCAGAGAGCCTCTTCCCGATGTGGTGCTCAGTGTGGAAGTGCTCCCCATGCTGCTCTGGGTTTGACTAGAGATGCTGGCCACAATTTCTATGAAGATTAAAGGCCTCTCCTGCATTTGTTCACATTCAGAACAAGCTCAGAATGTGCCTCTGGGTGCGAGGCACTGCTGAAAGCAGCACTTTGAATGCATCCATCTCTGGAACACCCTGACTCAAACAGCTTATTAAAAGCCTTCCCCAGATAGATCAGGCTAATCAGAGCACCAGCCTGTGTTGTTTGCTGCATTCCAAGTGGTAATCCTGGCAATGAGCTCTTCTCCACACCTGCAGGTCCTGCTGTCCCCAGCACAGGTAAAGAGCAGAAGATTTTAACACTGGGAAAAGTCTCCCTGTGGTCAGCCCTTCCCTGGCACCTCTGGAGCTGGATCCAGACCAGTGCATCCCCTTGGAGAGGCAAGTGGATATTCTGAGAATGAAGTGGCCAACAGAGTATAAATCTAGGCCAGAGTCTTTCCTCCTACAAAAAATCTTGTTGCTCTCTCAGCCTCCTGCTCCTGGAGGTCAGAGGTACCAGAATTCCAAGCACAGATTTTCTTCCCTGCCTCATGCTGGAGTAGGGGACACCTGGGGACCCTTCACTGCTGAAAACACTTCATGGGGGTGACAAGGACATCCCTGTCCTGAACAGATATGGCTTCCCACATCAGTCTGATGGTCCTGAATATCCCTTTTCTCCCAAGCTGGGACTGATACCAGGAGAGCTGTATGGAAAAAAAAGTCAGTGTGGAAGAGCCAGGAGGAGAATGAGGACAAAGGAGCAATTCAGACACATCCTGTGCTGGAGGATCAGAGATTTGTACCAGCGGTGGGGCAGGATTTGAGTCCCAGTGATCCATAAGGATTTAATAAACCCAGAACAGTGATTTGTATCAGCCAGATGTTTCAAAGTCTTCCTTGGAGTCATCTGTGGTTTGTCCTTGGCTTGGAGAACAGCCATGAGATGACCCTGCCATGCCTCTGCTCCCAGGGCAGTCAGAGAAATCCCATGGGGCCAGCTCTGTGCATCTTTCAGAGATTTGCTTTGGCACATTTTGAGAAAAGCAAACCAACCCTTTGCATTTGAGTTCCAAAAGGCCTTCAAATATCCTTTGAAGGCCAGAAATATTTCAAGTACTTTGAAAGGCCTTCCAAAACATTCACAGGCTGGGAGAGCTGAGGGTGCTCAGCCTGGAGAGGAGAAGCTTTGGGGTGACCTGACTGTGGCCTTCCAGGACCTGAAGGAGCTGCAGGAATGATGGATAGAAACTCTTTACAAGGGATGGAGGGAAAGGACAAGAGGTAATGGTCTTGAGCTGCAAGAGGGTAGATTTAGATCAGATATTTAAGGAAAGAATTCCTCCCTGTGAGGGTGGTGATGGCTGTGGCTGCCCCCAGATCCCTGGCAGTGCCCAAGGCCAGGCTGGACAGAGCTTGGAGCAGCCTGGGAGAGTGGAAGTGAGGGGTGGGACAGGAGGTTTGTAAGATCCCTCCCAAGCCCAAACCTGCCTGGAATTCTGTGGGAGCAGCAGCTGGCAGCAGGAGATGGGCTCCTCTCCACCCTGCCCTCAGCAGAACCTGCCCAGGCTGCTCTGCTGGGACTCTGCAGCCTCAGGCACAGCCCACCTCCATTTGTCACTGTCACCCACAATCATCCTGTTCACTGACACCAAGCCAGCCTAATGGAAAAATGAAGCCAAGGTTTATTTAGCAAGATTTAGGTGCAGCCTTCCAATTATAAGTTTGGAAACAAAAGTTCCAAGTCAAACAAACACAAAACTCAATCAGCCAGTGTGCAATGAGGACAATCCTTTCTGGCTGCTTAACCTCTCCTCCTCTGGGCTCCTCAGACAAGCCACAGCCACCAGACCTGCTGCTTTCCAAAAAAACCCTACAGCTGTGGGCTCCTTGAGCCAATTTGCAGCACCAGTGAGCAGTGCCTTGCCTGGGTCCTGCTATTCCATATTACTGCCTCTTTTTCCTCCAACTGTCCCTATTTCCTTCTTTTTATTTTTTCCTTTTCTTCCCCTTCTCCCCAAAAAACAAGCATTGGTCATTTTCTACTCCACACCAGGGCTGACCAGCTTTATTTAAGCTACAACACATATTTGTTCCCCAAGTTTTATTTCTTCCCAGCTGAAAGATTTCAGCATCCACTTGTACAGTTTCCTAATCCCAACAACAATCTGAAGTTTAGCTCAGTAACTGAGCACAGACACCACAGAGCATTGCCCTGCTCTGACCAAAAAACATTACTGTAAAACATTACAAGCAAACATTACTGTAAAGCTGTTTTATGATCTCTGTATGTGATCAGCTTTCTGTCTGCCATGATCTATGAAGTGATGGTGGCCACAGCTGAGCCAGGAACAAGTTCTTTTGGGCAAGTTCTCCTTCCCAGCTCTGGCAGGGGCTGCTGAGGGTTCAGTCCAGCTGGCTGCCCCGAGGAGCAGGGTCCAGTGCCCTCCATCTGCCAGGGAGGGAGGCTGTGCTGGGAGTGCTCTCCTTTGTGCCTTTGGGGATGTTTTCTTTTACTGGATTCCTGCCTGCTCAAGCAGGACTGTGATGGTTTTTCCCCCTCACATCAGGGAAATGATGCCTTGGGTTTTAGCTTTTATCTTTTTCAGATTCTCTGCTGCTTCGGGTGTGACTCTGAAACTCCATGTTAGGTGTTAGTAAGTTCTCTTCACAGGACAGTGACAAAGCAATCCCTTCCCAGCTGGAGAATCAAGGACAACTGGTACCCAAAGAGCAGAAACAAGGGCAAGGGAAAGGGGGGCAAGCCAGGGGGCTGAGACCCCACAGCCTGGGGCTGTAATTGGGCATTTAACCCCAATATGTAAATGGACCAAAACTTACAAAAGTGTGAAACTCGTGACCAGGATCCACCTTGGATTTGATTTGGCTGTAGCTCTGGCCAGGCTCTGGCACTGCCCAGGGTGTATCCTTTCAATAAATACCTATTTTATTCCTTTAGTCTCTGTTCCAGGTCAGTCTTTCTAGGCATAAACCCAAGCAGAAACTGGGCCCTGTTCACATCCTGCCTTTCCCTTCTGAGTCTCTTTGTCCTGATCTCTTGTCCCAGTGCTCAGCAAGGACCAGCAGCTCCTGACTGCATGCTGTCACCCTGCAATGTGGTGAATTGGTCACCACGCTGTGCTCTGTTCCTGGCATCCTTCTGTGCCTCCCTTCTGCACTAGGAAGTCTTAAAAACTTGGAATCTTCAGCTCCCCACAGACAACAGGCAGGGATTCTTCAGTCAGCAATTCCCCTCCAAACATTCCAGTTTCTCTCCTCTCAGATTTGCCTGAGCACTACACCTAAGCCAGACATCCAGCACCCAGCTGGACCCTTCAGCTATGAGCAAAGAATTCCTTCTGCACCTCCCTCCTGGATTTGCCTGCCCTGAGTGAGCAATGGGAGCCAGGGGGATGAGACAGAGTCTCTAGAAGGTGTTAATGCCATAGATTATTATTGTCCTCAATTATCTCAGGATTATCGAGGTTGGAAAAGGCATCCAAAATGATTGAGTCCAACTTGGGCCCCATCCCTACCTTGTCCTCAGCCCAGAGCACTCAGTGCCACTTCCAGGAATTCCTTGGACACCTCCAGGGATGGACACTCCAAACCTCCCTGGGCATTTCCAATTCCTGACCTCCCTTTCCATGGGGAAATTCCTGCTGCTGTCCACCCTGAGCCCCCCCGCCCAGCCTGAGGCCGTTCCCTCTCCTCCTGTCCCTGTTCCCTGGAGCAGATCCCAAATCCCCCCCCGGCTGTTCCCTCCTGTCAAGGAGTTGTGCAGAGCCAGAAGTTCCCCCTGAGCCCCCTTTTCTCCAGGCTGAGCCCCTTTCCCAGCTCCTTCAGCCCTCGGGAGTCATTCTCTTGTCACCCTAAGGGTGATGTCACAGCTGTCCCCTGATGGTGCCTGTCCCTGGTCACTGGCCATAATCCCTCATTCCTGGTGTTTCTACCTTGGGGCACAACCACAAACCCTCTCCAGAGCCAGTTCCAAGCCTCAGATATGCAGAAGCACCTCTCTCTTCCACACAGTTCACCTCACATCTGTTCTCCAGACCAGGACTTTATCTTACAGATCCAAATTTACACACAATTTAACAGGGATCCCTGGTTTTGGGGTGAAAATGTGAAAGCAAAAGAATCCTTCTCAGTTCTCAGGGAAATGTTCTGTTCCCAACAGCAGGGGAGGCTTCAGAGGATGCTGTCACCCTGGCCTGTGTGCACAGGCTGAGGACATTGCACCAAAACCCTTCAAACAGCCACACAACAGCCCTGCCTGAGCCAGCTGAGCCCACAGCTCCCACTGGCTTCCTCCAGAACCTTCTCCAGCAGGAACCACGAGCAGAACTAGGTGACACAGGGCAGGAAATGCCACCAGAACCTTCCACATGCAGCTGAACAGCTTGTGAGCGGAGGAGAGCACATCTTGGTGGAGGAGAGTCCCATATCAAGCCCAACAATGATGGAGAACTTCCCACACCCCTCTGAACAAAGACAATTACCCATCCATGGAGCATTAAATAAACCAGAACAACATCTGTATCCAAGAGGCTGCAATCCCTGGGTCACTGGGGAAATCAAGGCAAAAAGAATTCTTTTTTTTTTTTAATGAAAAGAAATCGAAAACAACTGAAAACAACCCAACAGGTGCCCTAATTCCCAGTCCAGTGCTCTTGGAGCACCTCTTTGAGCTGCTGGGATCCCTCTGAGTCACTTCTGCACTGTTCCAGTGCATCCCTGTAGTTCACCTGCCTGAACAAGGCAGCCCTAACCCTTTGGAATCCTGAGCAGTCCTCAGCTGCTGTGTGCAGGGAGCCTGGTAATGCCTTACAGCAGATGTGTTTTGTAGGAAACACACAGCTCAACACCATCTCCAGCTACAACCTGCATTCCAACCTCAGCAGTCGTGAATTTTTAAAATGCCTGGAGAGAAGAACCACTCTGCTCAGCAGAAACCTGAAAGAATCATCACCACCCATCCCTGCCCTGCCTGCCTGCCTTCCCAAGCCATTTGCCATCCTAATTTGAGGTTTACAAAGCCTGCTGTCACACAGGGTGGTGCTCTGCTGGGTTCTAACAGCTCTGAGGCACAGAGAGAGCAGCACTTACCTGGGTTGCTCTTGGAGGTGCGCACTGGGGTGTAATGGTTTTTGGAAGAGGTCCTAACTGGGGTGTTTTCTTTGGGGGAGGTATCTATGGCCGAGATAGTCTCTCTTTCACAGTGTCCAATTGGGATTGGTCCCTGCTGCCTTAGGATATCAGCCAGAGCCCTGGAGAGACAGAAAAAAAAAAGAGAAAAAAATGTATTTTCACACAGCTAGAATTCAGTATTTGTACTTGCATAGTCCATGAATCCAGAAGTAGCTGGGTTTCTACCATCAGCAGAGAAAAAGGCAACAATAGCAATAATAATAAAATTTAAATATATCGTTTGAAAGCTCTGTTTTTTTCTGTGCATCTGCTGCAAGTATTTCCAGGCTTGCCTGGCTGTTGTTTGGTATGTCATCTGCTCTCTCTAATAATTTCACCCCAGGGTTATGGTACCTCTCCATCATTTCCCAGAGCAGATGAACTGCTCCTGGCACTGCCTCCATCAGGAGCCACTGCTGCCCCGAGTGCTGGCACCTCTGAAAAGTGACTCCAAAACTGCCCTGCCTAAGCCAAACTCCTTTAAAACTGACTCAGATCAGGAGTGTGATCCCCACATCTTCAAACCCCTGTTTTTTCTGTACAAAGCTCAAACCCCAGCAGTGCTGGGAGTGTTTTTTAAAGGAGAGCCAGAAAAATGGATTAACCAGCTCCCAGGGGCTGATGTCAACACAGCTCTGAGCCTACCTTGAGCTCTGTGCCCATCAGGGCTTGTTTTAATGGCTGAGTTCTCCCTGCTATTCCCAGGAAAAAGCAATGTCACCCAGTTCAGCTGCAGACAGTGTTTTCCCCTTGGGCACTCCAAGATTTTTTTCCCCTTCTGTGAATATCACGGATACAGTGAAATAATTACTGTGGGAAGTGCCCTGATTTTCCTAGGGCAGGCCCACGTTCTCTGCTGAGCCTTAGGAAAAGCAGGAAAAGGGTGGCTTGTGTGGGCTGTAGGGGACAGTGGCATTTGAAAAGTGATGGAGTTTGGAAAGCTTTTTCCTGCTAGCACAGGGAACACGTGTGGAGTCACGCATGTGACTCAGGTCCCAGGGAAGGTGTCAGGAGGAGATATCCCCTCATTGCATATTAACAAGAGGGATGCTGGTGTTGCTCATAGCCACTAGCATCCCTTAAATGACACATTTCTGGGCTTTCATATGAGAAATAGTTTGGGACCTGGGTCTGTTCCACTTTCCAAATAATTTCCTCTCCAGACTCCTGTCCCTGTGCATAATGGATTGCAGTACTAATGTGCTCCACAGAAGGGACTCTTGGAGGATCTCAGAGGCTCCTGAGGAGGATCACATTAGTTCAGCACCAGCCTGTGCAGAATTAGGATATTTTTACCCTTTTTTGATTATTTATTGGTTGTAGAGAGAGCAGACCTGGAGGCTATAACCAACCACTGTTGGGATATCTTTGTGTGCACACAGACTGGTCCTCGTGGGGTGAAGGGATTGGTATTTTCAAGGATAGGAGAGCACAAACTGTGCTGAGGCAGGCCCAGAGGGGTGAAGGTGGCAGCCCTGAGAGAGGGGTGACCCTTGTGCCAGACCAGGACTGCTTTTGTTTGCTCCTGAGGAAAGGAGGAGCTGGTGTTGAGTAACTGGTGTTTGGTGAGGAACTGGTGTTTGGTGAGGAACTGGTGGTGAGTAACTGGTGTTTGATGAGGAACTGGTGTTTGGTGTTGCCCCAAAGCTGCTGGTTGCCTTCCCCCTGACTGACACAGAGCTGTGGGTTCTCCCCACCACTCCCAGCCATGCCTGAGGTGTCCCTAACTGGTCCCCAACCTACAGGGGGGACATTTTGACACAGCCTACACTTTTGACACTTGGCTCCTTGCCCAAGGTCATGGAGAACAAGAGTGGCAGAAAAGAAACTTGAGGCTGGTCCTGAGGTCCTGCCCTGTGTGACAGCACAGGAGAGGATTTATTCACCCCAGTAATCCTGGTGGCTTTTCCAGGCCAGAACCTCCCCACTGCACCTGAGCCTGCTGCCTGGGGGGCTGGGGGAGCTCAGCACACCCAGTTGGAGCCATCCCATTTTCCACAAACAGCAGCTTGGCAGATGGAGCCCTTGGTAGGACTCTCCAAGGTATATTAAGGATCAGATGAGCATTTAATGGCACCTGCAGTACAGAAACACTGATCTTTCAATCACACACTTTGCATTAGCACCTTTATTTACTGGCCCACAGCGGCTTGGGCTCCTTTTGAACACTTGTCCAAGACACTCTGAGTGTCAAGAGTGCAATCACTCAGAGAACACTAAAGCAGGGTGGATAACTCCAAAACACTTAATTCCACTTGTTTTAATGGAAGCAGCCACGGCAGGGACTCAGAGAGGGCAGGGTGGGATGGGGCACACACTGGGAGCTAGAGGAATAGGGGTATGGAAATGGGACAGAACAAACCAGTTCTGCCCAAAACTGAGTGTGTTTAGCCTGACCAGAAGAGGCTAAAAGAGACCCTGCACCCCACCAGTGGGGACACAGCAGAGCTGTTCATGGTGCTGTCTGCCAAAGGTGACAAAAGGTTCATGGTTTGACAGGGAAAATCACAGTGGGACAGCAAAACACTGCAACAGGAATCCAGGGAGACGGAGGGGTCTCCACCCTTGGAGATGGAGTTCAGCTGGAAAAGGCCATGGACAATCCCCTCTATTGAAGCTGGCCTTGTTTAAGCAGCAGGAGGGACCTCCACAGGTCCCTCCCAACCTGATTTCTGCTCAGACTGAGTCCCAGACCACCTTGCACTGCAGGTCAGGCTGCTTCTCCTCATTCTGCTCCCTTCTCCTGGGATTGTTACTGTCTGAATGGGTTTGATGCAGCCCTGTGAGAACACTTTCACTGCCTCTTGCACGGAGAGTTTACATCCCTTCCCTAAAAATAACTGAGGTCATTCAAGCGAGCATTCCCTGGAACAACTGAAGCTGGTGAGAAGTGAGAGCCTGAATCCTCCCAGACATTCCCTACTAGAGCTGAACCCGGAGCTTGCTGCCCTCCACGAGGACAAAACTGTGAGTCCAGGACAACATTTCAGTCTTTGATCCTTGCCACAAACAACTCCACAGCTGAGGTACCTGACAGAAGGAATTTAAACCCTTTTTGGATTTCTTCCTGAAGGGATGATAACAAAAGCTGCTCTCTGGGTCGGATGGTCACAACAAGGATATTATTTTGGGTGCCAGCCACCTGTAAGGGAGAAGACCTTTACTCCCAGACATAGTGAAGAAATGCCAGAAAAGTGATGCCTGCCCTGTCAGACCATGCATGAGATAAATTGGACAGAAGTGTCCAAAGCAGCCCTGCCTGGTTTGTGTGTGTGACTGAAGCAATGTGAGCTCAGCAGTGCTGGAGGTGTCACCTTCTCATCCCCTAAACAGCCCAGTGTGAGTGTCCTGAGTGCTCACTCCTCACCCCCCTCATGTCTAACACAGGGGAAAAAGACTGTTCAGAAGTAGCACAAGAAAATATTAGAGATGGAGAGCAGGAGAAAGCCCAACTTGGATGGAGCTGGTTCGTTCTGTGCCAATTCAATCACGGGGCTGTGTGGGATCCAGTTTATTTCCATAAAGCCCCGAGGTGGTGGAAGGTCAGTCCCACTTAAAGAGGAAGGATTTGGTTGGTGACAGTCCCTTGGGTCCAGCTGGCTCACTGCCCACTGCAAAGCTCCAGGAGAACAGACTCACTGGGATATTTGGGTCTTGTGTGTGCAGCCATTTGGGTACAATTAGTGCCACTGATGTCACCAGCATCCTAATCACTTGCACAAGGATATGAGACACTCCAGAAACCTTCCTGTGACGACACATCTCTTATCTGAGGAACACAAACCTCCCTGGCTGGAGCGTATCACCATCCCTGCCGGAGATAAGGATTTGTGACACCTTTCCCTCACGTCATCTCCGTGCCAACGCCGAGGCTTCGTCCCTGAACCCAGAGCAGCCACAGTGCAGCCAGGATGCTGGACAGGGTGCTGGACTGGCCTGTGGCAGGGGTAGCTCCAGGGATGTGTCTCATGGCTGGACAGCCCAGGCCAGGTCCTGCTCCCAGGGATGGCTCTCGTGTCACTCTGGACAAACTGAGGACTTTGGAAAGAAAGCCAGAGGGATGAACACCAGGACCACGATGCAAGGGAGGAGCTGTGGCCATATTCAGAAGGAAAAATCAAAAAGATTTAGTATAAATCCGAAGGAATCAAGGGGGTAGATGGAAGCAGTGGGGCAGCAAGGCTGGGCACCAGGTGAGGCCTGGTGCTGGAAGGGGAAATGACAGACTTTGATCCCAAAATGTGGCTTTGTAGCCAGGGAAAAGGTGAAGCTGCAGGGCAGGGAGGGACCCGCTCACTGCAGCTCACCCTGCCCCTCTAACCCACCCAAAACCTGAATCTACTCCCTGAATTTCCCACGAGGGAACAGCACCTGGAGCATTGCTGTCCTCCCCACAGCCTTTTGGGGAAAGTATTGTCCCATCTTCCCCATACCCACAAATTCCCAACACTAATTAATGGTCTGGGTACGCACATAGGTGTCGCTTCTGCTGAAGACAAGGAGATCTTTGAGGACAGCTCCACCAGGCTGGGATGTGGCCTGAGGGAAATGAGATTGGAGAGAGGGGTCTGCGGATGTTGGGTGAGAAAGGCACTGGGAAGAGCTGCCTATTTTCAGCAGTTCAGGGGCTACACTCTCAAAACTTCACTGATTTGCTGTCTGAAAATCCTCTCTCGTGCAGACCTTAAAAATGGGTGCTGGAAAACTGAATTTCCCATTCCAAATCCCTATGAATTTGGGGAAGAATGGAAGGACAATGACCAAATGGGTCTGGCAGAGCACAGTGAAAAAAGCAGTGCCTGGCTGAGATGGAGCTGCTAAAAGCAGAGCGGGGATGGAGTTGGTGGCAGAACTCCAATCACTTCAGCACAGCCAGGATTTCACTATAAATTCTTAAAAAAAAAAGCCAGGTTAAAGACTCCCCTATGCTCTGTTACTAACTCGGGAAGAAAGAGGCAGTTATTCCGGGAAATGGATTTATCCAGCCTGGAGCCAGCTCACCTGGAAGGGACAGCTCTCTCCGAGGGACAGCATTTCAGTCACCACCACTCTCTAAAAAAGGACAGCATGAATTATTCATGGCTTGGCTCCTGGCCCCACACCTGCTGTGAGCCTCGGGAAGCTCCAAATGCTGACCACTCCTGGGGCTGGCCAGTCCTGGGAGGGTCCCACATTCCAGGTGCTGCCAGCAGGTCCTGTGTGCCCAGGGCTGGCCAGTCCTGGGAGGGTCCCACATTCCAGGTGCTGCCAGCAGGTCCTGTGTGCCCAGGGCTGGCCAGTCCTGGGAATGTCCCACATTCCAGGTGCTGCCAGCAGGTCCTGTGTGCCCAGGGCTGGCCAGTCCTGGGAGGGTCCCACATTCCAGGTGCTGCCAGCAGGTCCTGTGTGCCCAGAGCTGGCCAGTCCTGGGAATGTCCCACATTCCAGGTGCTGCCAGCAGGTCCTGTGTGCCCAGAGCTGGCCAGTCCTGGGAATGTCCCACATTCCAGGTGCTGCCAGCAGGTCCTGTGTGCCCAGAGCTGGCCAGTCCTGGGAGGGTCCCACATTCCAGCCTGTGGCATCCCCCGGGCTGTGTCACACAGCAGTTAGCAGGGCAGAGGTGGCATCAGCAATCCTCCCCTGCTGCCTGCTGGGCATCACCCTGAACGTGCCCAGGTTTTATCTCCACGTTAATTGATCACAGGGATGCACTGCAAACTGATCCATCAGGGAATTGCTGTTGCTCCCCTCAGGAGGCTGTGCTGAAGCAGAGCTTTGTTTGTGGAAGTGCAGGGGCTCAGCAGAGCCACAGCTGCACCCGTCCCAGGTCAGCAGAAGAGAAATTTGGGCTCTGCATTACCAGGACCAGCAGCAGCCCATCCCTCAGAGCAGGAATTCTGGCGAGGAACACCAGGAATGTTTTTTCACATACCTGAATAGGAGTGTGGTGCGTGCCTGGCAGAGCTCAAAGAGCTCTCAGGGATGCTCAAGGTGGGATTGTTGGGGTGTCTGTGCAGGGCCAGAGGATGGACTGCATGATCCATGTAGGTCCCTTCACTCCATTCCACGATTCTGTGATTCTATGCCTCTGTGTGTCTGTGTGTGTGTGTGTATCCAAGGACAGGTAAATTCACCCATGGAGTTAAGAAGGGAAAATACTAAATATTGGGATGTTTAGTAATACTAAATATACTAAATAATACTAAACATTGGGATACTTTTCCAGGAGTGAAGCATTTACACCCTGTTTAAGTTAATATTCATTCTTAAAATTACACATTGTAAGGAAAAATCAGACGTCTCCTGAGAAACCATACAGCCAAATACAATTTGGGAAGCTCCTGGAATTTAATCCAGCTCTAAAGACAACCACTTCACACATCTCACACCAGTGCCCAAACTGAATAATCTCTGTGATGTGGGCAAGGCATTCAAGGAATTTCTGGCAGTGACTGAGCTCAAAATGGGCGACGCCTGTTCCTCTGAACAGGGCAGGCCCAAAGAGAACAAAACAGTTACGTAAAAATTTGGTAATTAAAAGCTTAAAACTAACCTTTCCAAGGGATGTTTCTCTACAGAGGGATGTCACCCTGAGCACAAAGTGTCCTCAGCAAGGACAGGACCTTCACCTGAGCCGTGGTCAGCCTGCTGGGGACAGTGAGTGGCAGAAGATTGGTACCCCCAGGTGCCACCAAGGCTCGGGCTGGCTGCAGGAGGGAGCAGCCCCTGTGACCCCCCTGCCCCAGCTCCCACCTTCTCCCACCCAGCTCCAGCTCCTGCTCTTCCCAGTACAACTGGGAGGCTCCCTGGAAAAGAGATGCACTTCAGGGATGCTGGGAAGCGGCGCAGGACAGGAACAGAGATCATGGCCCTGATCATGGAAAGGAGAGGAAATAAAACCAGCAGGTCTTGCTGGGTGTGAAAGGCTGTGGGAAGGATGATGTGCCAGCACAGCTCCTTATCCTGCTCCCGTTTGTGCTGTGCATCCTCAGGCACACACACAGAACCCAGTGACAGAACCCAGAGCTCACATGGCTTTGGGAGCCCATGGCAGCACGTGGGGAAGGTTCAAGCACAAGGGCTCTGGTTTTACACCAAATCCTCTGCTGTGAGCACAGTTAAGGGGCTTTGAACTCACTGAAGAAAGCTGCACTCTCTCTGAAGAGCCCTTGCAACAAAGGAGTTTGTGGTGAGAGCTGGAGCACAGCACAGCATTTATTGTGGAAGAATTCCATGTTTATCCACCTGGGGAAGGAGATATCAGAGCCCTCCAAGCAATGCAGTGCACACAGATCTAAGGAAACCCAGCCAGCCCATGTGAGTGAGGGCAATGGCAAAGCAACAAATGCCCTGATCTCATCTTCCCGAGAAGGTTCAGATCTTACGTGAAACACAAATTTTAAAAGGCATCTGATCTCCAAAGCACAGAGATCAACTGCTACTACTTAAGGATATAAGAGATTACAAAACTAGAAGAAACAGAAGTTCAGAGCTACACTGGATTCCCTTGACACCTTATGATGGAGTTGAACTAATAGAAAAAGTTAATTAGCAAGCAGGAGAATATCAAATAAATGTGAGTTAGAGACACTGAGATGATTTGGTGGAGGCAGCGTGGTTTCTGAGCCTGGCCTCTCGTAACGGGAGAAGTTCAAAGGGAAAAGAGAAGCCCAGAAGCATCCAGAGGAAGTCAGTGGCCAGGCAGCCTCTGCGCTCCCACAGAGTCAATCTCAAAATAAACTCAGAGAGGAAAACACATCAAAAACCCCCAATTATCAAACTGCAAACCACGACCAGAGCTCCAGACTGGAGCTTTCCCAGCACATGGAAGTGAAACAAAAGAAAAAACGTTTTGTAGGGGGACATGCACAGATACACACCTGGCCTGGATTTGGGTCTGCATCCACAAATTCACCCTGCAAACAGGACAAGATCCAGGTGTGCTCCCTGCTTAGGAGTTACCCCAGTGCAGCCAGGTGCAGGGCTGGTTTGAAACAGAACTCCTTCTGAGTAACTTCTCTGAGGTCACAAGTGCAAGGTGTCCCTGCCCATGGCAGGGGGTGGAATGAGATGAACTCTAAGGTTCCTTCCAACCCCATCTATTCTGTGATTTCTGTGGTTTCTGTGATTCTGTGATTTTATGGCTGCACCTTTTTTGTTTTTCCTTAGTTCAGTCTGACCTGTGCTTCTGGCCCTGAATTCTGTGCCTGTGAGAGGGACAGGGCACTTCAGAGGAGAGACTCAGAAACCATCAGGATTAAACAACTCAAAGCAGGGCAAAGAGCAGCTGAAAGGCACCTGAGTGAGTCCGAGTGGAGTGAAAAAAGGCAGAGATAAAAACACATCAGTGGAAAGAGACTGAAAGCAGAAACAGCATTCAAGAAAGAAAAGCCTCTGTAGAGTCCCTGTGGCCAGGTGTGTTCACAGCACTCCCTCTCTGCCCTGGGGATGGATGGAGTTTGATTGTTTGGCTCCAGCAGCCCTCGGCAGAGAGAGCAGAGCTGAAGGAGCTGCCTGTGATCCCTGTCTCAAACACCAGTGCTGGAGCAAAGCACTCCTCATAACCTTCACACCTGAAAGCAGCTCCCTCCAGCAACCCCTCAGCAAGCACAGGGCCCTGGAGCTGCAGGGAAATGCAGCCTGCAGGAACACAAACCCTGCTGTATTTCAAGTTAGGCTCACACAGACCAGCAGCCTCCTTGGATCTGGGGGCAAACAGATCCACTGCCTCTGGTTCCTGCTGGAGCAGAAACGACCAGGAATGGATCAATTTAACTGTGGTCTCTACATGGGGAAAAGATGTTCATTTATCAAAGCTGTCAGTTATCACTCCCAGCGCAGGAGATGCAAAGAGGCCAAAGAGAAGAGGACCACAGATATCTTCCCTCTTTGCAGCAGCACAGATGCTGTGGGAGGAGGGTGAAGTGAAGCACAGCACAGAGCCTGTTTCCCTTCTCCCTTTCCCACCCCTCAGATACGCTCCATGCGAGGCCAGATAAGGTCTTTTAGCAGCACACAGAGCTGGTTTGCTGGGAAAAATCCCTGTGCTGCTTCCCAGGAGAGCAGCTGGGCTCCCACCAGTGCCCCAGGGTCAGTACTGCCACTGAATCCCTCTGGCTTCAGCTGACCAGTGGGATGCACTTGGGATATTTCAATCCCGAGCTGCCAGCTCTATCCAGGTTCCAATCTGTGCATTCCCAGCTCAGCAGAGAGTGCAGTGGCTGCTGCTGAGGCTAAGCAGGGGTCGTGGAGCAGTGCTACATCTGTGAATTATTTATGTTCTGTAGCGTGGGGATGCAGGGTCATGGCCATGAAATGAGAACATTTTGTGTCACCCCTTCTTGCTAAAGCAAAACTCACCCAGCTTTGGAAAGAACAAGCTGATATTCCCTGTTCAAACCTTCCCTAACTCATCCCCATACTGAAAGTAAAGCAAATAGTTCTTAAATTGCACCTAAGAAATGCTTGAGAAAAGCAAACGACCCTGGCAATGAGACAAAAACAAACCATCCTCACCAATGCATGAGAGAGCATCAGCACACACAACGTTGTTGGGTGTAATTCTCAGAAACCAGCCCCAGTTTCTAGCTGGAGCCCAGCAATAGTTCTGGCTGTGTGACCCCCAAAGCAAGAGGCAGCTCTGTATGGCCAGGCTGAAAGATACTATAATTACAAAAAAAAAAAAAAAAAACCAAAAACAAAAAAGCAAAAAAAAACCCAGTTCCATTGAAAGCATTACAAATGTTTCTGTAAAATAGGAATATTTCAGATCCCAGTTTTCAAAGCACTTCCATTTAACTGCTTTTAGAAACTGTCTCAGTGAGTGCCACTGCAGAGCCCAGAATCACAGCAGTGCCTGTGCTTTTAAAGGGATGTGGCAGTGCCTGGAAACAGGAGCTGATTCCAGCTCGGAGCTGCACATGCACAGCCTGCCCTTCCTTCCAGGGCACAGTGACAGCTCTCCTAGGAATTTGTAAACCCTTCTTCCATCCAAAGACATTGTATGAGCCCTGCCTCCCTCAGAATGTTATTTCTAAGTGAGTTCATAAGGATTTTCTGTAAAAGCTAGATGAGAAACGAGCAGAGGGATAACATCCACACATGGCACTGCTTGGTGAGCATTTACGAGGAAGTAAAATTTACAGTGTGATCCTGACTGTGGTGAAGTGCAGGGAAGTTCTGATTGATCTTCCCTGCCTGTGGGATAGTAGCCCAAGAGGATTTTTCCAGCCCCCTGTAACAAGTTCTGTCCTGCTGATGCTCTCCTCCTCCCAGAGGACGCACACTGAGGTTTAATGCACTCGCCATCACTACAGAGAATTATTCTGGATGTTACACTTCACTCCAGCTGACAAGACCTCAAACAGACAGAAATATCTGAGCCCATCCTGTTTTTCTCCTTCCCTGTTACTCCCCAGCAGCTGTCAGAGACAAAGACAAACCATTCTCTCCTCGTATTTACATTCTGCTTAGAGCACCGAAAGCAGTCAGCCCAATGCAGGAGATGCACTTCACAGTATTTAAACCCTTGTGTGATGTTGATCAAGTTCAGGTAACACAGTTCTGAAAGGTATAATCTTTTACCAGCTACCATATTATAGAAGTCAATCAACTCCTTAAAATGCTCTGGAAGTCAAGCTTCCCGAGCACTCAATCTGCCATTCATACTTCTACACACAGGTGAATCATTTCACCAGAACTTATCTAAATAAAGCAAAGCAAGCATCAAAGAAATGAAAACATCAGGAAGAATCCAGACAAGTCTGGCAACACTGGCTCTGATTTCCAAGGGTGAAGGATCCAACCCTGCAGCAGGCTGGAGCTGAAGCAGAAGTAACATATGGACATCCAACCCAGATTTCCAAATTTAGTGTGAAGATAAGGCCCAGGCAAAGTTGCCTCGAAGCCAGAAGAGCTGGGCAGCTGGGGAACCATCCCTTAGTTAACAAAAGACTTAAAAGAGCCGATTTTCTGGCTAAGCCACTCGCAGGACCCTTGCCTCTGCACAGCTGTGTGTAGTTTTTAACACTGTGAAGTTATATTCTTGCAGGGACCAGGGGCAGGTGGGATTTGGATTGGAATAAGTGGGCCAGACCCTCAGCAAATGTAAACCAGCCTCACTGCTTGTCCTCACTGCAGGGAGGAGTCTAAATAAAACACATCTTCCCAAATAAATAAAAACTGCGTCACTCATCTCTTTTTCCCTCAGAAAAAAACTAATATTTCTCCCCCCACTCTCTGTTGACTGCAGCTGAATTTCAGCCTTAAAAACATGGTCAATGGTTTCAAGAGTTCTGATTAAAAAACGTTCGTTAAAATAATTTTTAGGAGGCATTTTCTGCAAGAGTTAAGATCTTTCCCCCTGATGCTCACCACTGTTCTTCTAAAGAAGCCTCTCACCAATTTTTATGTTCAGACACAGGGAACTCTCGGATTCATGGCACGCAAGCAGCACTCATCATTTGGAGGGACTTTTTCATCATAAAATAAATATGAACTGGGAGAGAACACGCATTTATCCAAAAGGAGGATTGCTACGGACTCCCGAGCTTTTGCTTTGAAGCAGGATTTTCTGTGCCACGCCGAGCGTTCGCTGTCATTACAGCGCTGTGTGACACCGCTGCCGAGGGGACACCCAGCCGCCTCTCCGGCCGGCAAGGACAGGCTGCTCGGGGTTTGGAGAGGGACCCGAATAAAAGAAGGGAATGTGCAGAGCTCTGCCTGCCACCAGCGCTTCCCCGCACAGCCCCAGCGGTCACACGGTGAAGGCACCACCCAGGGGGTTCCGATCCATCCCCTCCACACTTCCAAAACTTCTCCCGGGCAGGACAGGACCCGCAGGGTCCGAGCGGCTCTGCTGTTCCCGGTGGGGGTGCAAGGGGCGGCTTGGAGGGGTTTGGGGGTTGCTGAGGATCCCGGGTGCAGGGAGGGAGTGCCAGGGGCAGGAGGGGCATGCCTGGGGCAGGAGGGATGTGGCGGGATCCCGGGAAAAGGAGGAGGGGTGCAAGGTGCAGGGAGGAGCAAGCCGGGATGCTGGGGGAGACTCCGGCAGACAGGAGGAGGGTGTCGGGGTGCCGGAGAACAGGAGGGGGCTCCGAGGGTTAAAAGGGGGTGCCGGGTGCAGAGGGAGGCTTAGGGGGGCAGGAGAGGGGTGCCGGGATGCCGAGAGGCAAGGGCGACGTTCTGGGATGTAGAGGAGGATGCCGAGGGACAGGATGGGGTGCCGAAGGACAGGATGGGGTGCCGAAGGACAGGAGGGGGTGCCGAGGGGCAGGAGGGGGTGCCGAGGGGCAGGAGGGGGTGCCGAGGGGCAGGAGGGGGTGCCGAAGGACAGGAGGGGGTGCCGAGGGGCAGGAGGGGGTGCCGAAGGACAGGAGGGGGTGCCGAGGGACAGGAGGGGGTGCCGAGGGGCAGGAGGGGGTGCCGAGGGAAGGGAAGGAGTGCCGAAGGACAGGAGGAGAGTGCCGGGTTGCAGACGGGGTGCCTGGGGCGGCTACGCGTGGAGCTCCGGGACGGACTCTCGACAGAGAGGGGAGCGCGGAGCTGTCCGGGAACAGTGCGGGAATTACACGGGAGCTGTCCCGGAGCTGTCTCGGAGCTGTCCGGGAGCTGTCCCGGAGCCGGTGCTGAAGGCACGGGGAGGCGACCACAAACGTGGCCGCGGGAGAAGAGCCACGGGGCACCAGGACAGGCCCCGAGGTGGGCAGTGGGATGGCCAGAGGGGTGCGGGTGTCCCTGGTCGGACCGCGGGAAGGAGGAACTCCTGGGCAGAGGAGGGAAAGGCAAAATCCTTTCGTGGATGGTGCAAAGAGGGAACCCTTGGACAGCCCTCTCAAAGGAGGGAACTCTCGGATAAATGACTCGAGGAGGGACCCCTCCAAGAGGCAGCACGATGGGAAATCGTCTGGACGGGTGGCACAGAAGGGGAGCCATGGGAGAGCCATGGTACTGGGGAAACCCTTGGAAAGGTGGAGCAGGGGAAACTCATGGTGAGCCAGAGCAAAGCACAGAGACTCGAGTGGGTGGTTCACAGGGAGACTCCCCGGGCACAGTGTGGCGGGAGAACCCCCGGACAGCGATGTAAAAACTGAGCCCTTGGAGAGCAAGCCCAAAGTTGGGATCCTTGGAGGAGCCATGCAACGGGAAACTCTCGGACAGGTAGCACGTCTGGGAAACCCTCGGCTGGGCGCTCGAAAGGAGGACCCTTGGCTGGGCAGTGCGGTGGCAAAACCCTCGAGCGGACTTTGCCGAGGGGGAACGCTGGGCGAGGGGCCGTCCCCGGGGACAAGGGGCACCGGGAGCAGGGGAAGGAGCGCACCTGTGAATGTTCATCTCCCGGGGCGGGCGCCGCGCCTTGTCGTAGGCCACCTTGGCGAAGACGCCGGCGATGAGCACGAAGGCGATGGCCCCGCACGAGATGTAGACGGTGGCGTTGGTGCTGTCCTTGTCCGGGTCGTACTTGTTGGCGTCCCCATCGCCGCCGTCGCCGCCGTCGGCGGGCAGGGCGCCGCTGGCCGTGGTGGGGTGGGCCCACTCGGGGCTCTTGTAGTTGCGGCACAGGCTCTGGTTGAGCTTCTCGGCGCGCTTGTTGCAGCAGAAGCGGTAGAAGCAGGTGCCGCAGCAGTAGCGGAAGCCCGTGAGGCTGTTGTTGCACTCGAACTCCTTGTCCCACTGCCCGCTCACGTCGTAGTACCCCCAGCACGTTTCGTGCGCCGGGGCCGAGCCCCCGCCGCCGCCCCCGCCTCCGGGGGCTGCCTTGCCGCCCCCCGCGCCCTTGCCGCGCCCGGGCAGCGCCGTGGGGGCGGCGGCCCCCGGGCCCGCCAGCGTCTGGTTCAAGAGCTCCTTGCCCGGCTTGGGGGTCCGCCGCGCCGCCGCCGCCCCCTGGGTCCGGTTGCCCTTGGCGCGGGGGGGCCCGGCCGCCTGTGCGGGCGGCGGCAGCAGCAGCAGGGCCAGGAGCTGCAGGGAGAGCAGGAGCAGCGGCAGCAGCAGGTGCCGCGGCCCCATGGCGAGGGGCGAGGCGCGGGGCGCAGCGCGGGGGGCGCGGCGCGGGGGGCGCGGCGGGCGGGGTGGGGGCTCAGCGGCCGCGGCGCTGCCCCATGGAGCGGAGCGGGGCGGGGGGCGGGGGGTGCGGGCGGGGTGTCCCGCTGCTGCCGCCGAGCTGGCTCCTCAGCGGCGGCCGCCCCGCTTCATGCCGGCGCGCGGCGAGCGGCGGAGCCCGGCGGAGCGCGGCTGGAGGCGGCGGGGTCCCGGCGCTGCTCCGGCGAGGGGCTGCGAGAGACGGGGAGAGGGTGAGAGCGCGCCGCGCCCCGGGCAGCCCGGCCCGCCCCCGCCCGCCCGCCCCATGCCCACGGCCTTACCATGCCGGAGCGGGACTGCAGCGGGGCCGCGGGGCTGCCCGCGCTCCTCGCCGAGCCGGGGGCGGAGCGGAGCGCCGCCGAGCCGGGCGCGGAGCAGGGGCGGGCGCGGAGCCGTGCCGGGAGCCGGGGAAGGACCGCCCACCGCTGCCGGTCCGCTCCTGACATCACCGGGACAGCGCCGCGCCGCTCCGCCGGCACCCGGCACCGCCGCCGGCCCGCCCGGGCAGCGCGACCCGCGGCGCGCCCGCAGCCCGAACCGCCCGGCCGAGGCAGCGCCGGAGCTCGGGGGGGGGGGGGGCTCCGGAGGGGCGCGGGGAAGGGTCCCGGGGCGGGGGGTACGTGTAGGTGCGTGTGGAGCGCGGACCTTGCCCGTGTCCCCCGGGATGTGGTCCTGGCAGGGATGTGGTGGGTGGCCACTCTACCTGTCCCTGCTGCTCTGAGGTGGTCCTGGCAGGAATGGGTGGGGAAGTGGTCCCTAAAGGTGTGCGTGGGGTGTGGCCCCGGCCCTGGGGTGCGGTCCCTGCGGGGATCGGCAGGAATGTGGTCCCTGTACCTGTCCCAGGACAGTGCCCGCAGCACAGCCCGGTGCTGGGCACACGTTGTCCCCGGGGCTGTCCGGCCGTGCTGCCCCCAGGCCGTGCTGCCCACCCTGCGCTGCCAGCTCTGCACCGGGACAAGCCTCCCAGGCTCCCCAGGGATTGCTGCTCCAGCCCGGGGCTGTTGGCACCTCCCTGGGAAGGTGCACCGGGTCCGGCTGAGTCCCGGTTCCTGCTCCCTGATGTGCTCGGGGTGGAGAGACAGAAGCACCCCCACCCCAGCCTGACACACTCCCCATTTCTTCCAACTGTTCCCTCTCCAGGAGAGCTCTGGGATGCTGCAGGGATGGGCTGGTACTGCCCTGGGCTGCCCAGTGGCCCGGGCACAGCCACCACAGGTTTGTTCTGAGCAAGATCCCTTCAGGCAGTGAAGCTTTTGCTGCTGTGAGCCACAGCCACCGAGGCAGAATTTCCTCAAAGTCCCGGTGCTTCCCCCGTATCCCACTGCAAACCCAACTAAAGCCTCTACAAACATTTCCTGAAGCTGGCCAAGGTGCTACCAGCTGTAAGGACACACAGGACAGTAAGGAATCCCGGCAAGGTGGAGCACAGGGAGATGGGAACTGAAGGGATCCTGCAGCTGCAGGCAGGCAGTTTTCAGGAGAGCAGGGAATGTGGTATAGCAGGAAGAGAGCAATGGAAAGGGAGAATCGCCTCTAAAAATCCCTTGTCTTGCACCCTGTGGGAATCATTTCCTCAAGGAAAGGTCTGAGTGCCCACAGCTCTTTGTATAACTCCCTTAGGACAGCCCACAGACTGTGAGGTTGGCAAAGAAAGCTTTAGCTCTTCTGTCTAAAGCTGCTCTGGTGCTGGAGAACACTTGGGGAAATTGAAAATCCCTTCATTCCTCATGGAAGGGAGAACTGGTGCCATTCCATGACCACCAAGTTCTGGAGTTAAGGGAGGTGCCCAGGTAAATCCACACCATGGGGTCCCCAGGCCTCAGCAGTGCCTGACCCCAGGCTCAAACCTGAGGCAGGAGGAGGCAGCCTAAAGCCAGCGTGGCCACCCAGAGGAAGTCTGAGCTGGTTTCATGCACACACTCCTCTGAACCCAAGTACCGTGAGCCCAGCTCCTCTGGCCCCTTCTTGGGGATAATTGTCCTGCTATGAGTGACCGCCAAACCCTGACACCAGAGGTTGTAAAGCAGATTTGACTGATGTAGGGAGGCCATCTCCAAACACTGGGGGTCTTCCACGTGTCCTCATCAAATTCACCACAGAAAGCATCTTCAGCCCTGTGCTGCCTTGGAGCTCTGTCCCTGCTTCTCCAAGGCTTTGCAAGGTGTGGGAGGCACCCAGATGGAACAAGGCACGTCCTTCCCTCACCTGGCTGATCCCTGCACACCTACACAGGAGCTGAGGTCTCTGCAGTGCCTCTGCTCAGGGGAGAGGAACTGCCACTCAAAAAAAACCAACGTCCAAGGTTTTTGAGACAGAAGCAATTGGCAGACCTCTGTCCTTACACCAAACATTACAGGGACACAGAGAATGCCTGGTGAAACACTGAATGCCGCATTTTCTGTCCCACAGGATATTTGGGGGCTGAGATTGGCTTTTCCTCCTTTCTGCCCAGCCTCCAGACTGGTTGAGCCTTGGACTCCACATACTCCTCTGATGCCACCACAGCTTTATCACACCAAGGTGATGATGAAACCCCACCCAGGTGCTCTGCCTCCTCCTGCTCAATTTATCAGGACAGAGCTTCCCTGGACCCCCAGCATAATCCCATTGCTTTGCCTGGAGCCAAAATATGGGAGAGAAAAAGATGGAGCAAATGTGAGAAGGAAAGAGTCCCTAAGGAGCAAGATTGGATTTCTGGGGTTTTCCTGGGATTTGGAGCTGCGTTGGTGGCTGTGGAAGGGATGGACAGAAGCCGAGATGCTTGTGGGAGAAAATGCCTGTGCTGCACTCCCCCCATGCCCACAGAGCTGTGTGACAGTGACTCTGTGACAGTGACTCTGTGACAGTGACTCTGACAGCTCTGCTCCTCAGCTCCATCCCCACCTGGAAGTCACTCCAAAACCTCCAGCACTTTCTCTTTTATCTCCCGTCCCATCCTCCCCAGGTTGTTTTTGGCAGCGTGACTGTTCCAGAGCTGTTTTCTTGTTTATCTTCTTTGCCGGGTGCTTTCATCTCCGTGCTGGAGCTGCCGCGGCTGCAGGCAGGGAAGGGAAGTGCAGGTTCAGAAACTTCAGAAATCCAATTTCTCCCCAGCATCGCTCCCCCTCAGCCCCTTTTCCTGCCACCCCTCATCGGCCTCCGATGACTTTGTGAGGAGTTTCTAATGAGTCTGATGTGCTCAAAAGCTGATTCCTCCTCGTCAGGGGATTCAGTTGTGACCGTGAATCTTCATTAAAATGAGCACAGCACTCTGGACCTAATTTTTCTTCTAAAATTAATGTAGCTACAAAAAGGTCCTAATAGGAGTTTGGGGGACTATTTCTGTGGAGCTGGATTCCTTCTTGCATGATTAGTAATGGGTGGATCCCGGGTTTGTTCCAGGCAGGAGGCTGCTTGTTCCAGGTACAAGAACAGGCTGAATGGAAAGCAGGGAAATATGAGGGGAACAAGCAGGCACAGGGGTGGCAGGGCCTCACACAGGCAGGGCCAGATGTGCTCAGCTTCTCCTGAAGCTTCTGAGCAGCTGCCTCAAAGGACAGGAACAGAAACCAAAGTAAAAGAGGGATATTTCACCAGCTTTTCACAGCTAGCTTGTTCTCTGCTGCCTGAGAGGATTCTGTGGTTTGTATGGATTCGTACAATTTGAGGAGCTGGGATTCTCTTCCCCATAGGAACCTCTTATTCCTTTCCCCCTGCTCCCATCCCCATTCACAGCCCGGTGGCAGTGACTGTCACAGCTCTGTCCTGCAGCACTGATGTGTCCCTGTCTCCTGTTCTGGGTCAGGAGGTTGCCAGGCCTCACAGGAGCAGATGTGAGCTTTGCAGACAAGGTGCCCACCTGTGCAGAAAAGGTGCTACCGGCACTCCTGGGAGAGGTGCAGGGACTTCACTGAGGTGTCCCCAGCATTGGCCAAGCCATCAGCCATGCACTCCCTTCAAATGGGGCCATCTGCAACTGGAAGACAAAGAAATTTCTACAGCAAATGAGAAATTCCTCAGTATTTATCCAGCTCTGCTCACGGAGAAGTCTTTAGAAAGTGCTTTTACCACTGCAATTCTGCAAAACCCTAATTTTTCCTAATATCCAACCTAAATTTTCCCTTTTTTGGTTTGGAGCCATTCCTCCTTGTCCTGTCACTCCATCATTATAAATCATCTCTCTCCATTTCTCTTGAAGGCTTCTTCCTGATATTAACAGAAAATCCAGCACAAGGGAAACGCTCCAAGTATTTTGTGCAAACTGTGACATCCCTTGGGGATCCAGGCAGAAGGGAATGCAGAGACCTCAGTGTGGGTTTCTCTTTCACTGCTTTCTCCTGTGTGATGGTTCCTCCAGGCCTGCCAGTCTGGGAAAGATTATTTGCTCTGCTTTGGCTTCCTACCTTTGTCACTGCAAGTCTGGGGCTTCTCTAGGGTTCCTCAGCCCATTGGGGGCCTCACACACCTGAGGGTGACACCTGGCTGTGCACAGCCCTGCCCACACTGCCTGTCAGGGATTAATTTCCTTTATCCTGCAGCAAGTGCACAGAAGGGAGAGCAGTGTGAGCTTTTCTTTTCCGTGTCATTACAGTCCCTGTTGTCACTTCCATCAGCAGCATGGCACAGCCTGTCACTGCCACAAGGGCAGGTTTCTCTTCCAGCTCCATCAGTGTGCCACAGATCTGTTTTTTCCTGAGATCTGGCACACCCAGCAGTGACTCTTCCATCCAGATTGCCCTACATCTCCAGGCACTCAGCAGCAGCCAGCCTGAGGCAGGAGGAGCTATCCCAGCCAGATGGAAGGAGCCAGGTTGAACATCCACACCTTGCACGGTCATTACCCAGCCAGAGCTGGATGCAGGTGATAACACCAGAGAGATGAGAGCAATTAGCCTGATTTGATGCTGCCTCCAAGCCCAGCAATGCAACGCTCAGAGAGCTCCCAGGCTCTGCAGCCCAACCATCCCTGTGTCCATCCCACCTCAGCCAGGTGACCAGACAGCTCAGGCACAGCCAGCCTTGAGGTGAGGTGAACAGTCGTTTTCTTTTCCTCCGAACATCTCATCCATTGGCTCTGACTCTTTCATCTGGGTGTATTAATTTAGCAGTAGAAACCAGGCACTCAAGGCAGCACAGGAGTGCATTTGCAGCCTACCAGAGCTTGGAAGATGTGCGATCTCAGATTTCATCTCCTCACAGCCCATCCAGGTCTGTCCCTCACTTCTGGCAGAGCAGCCTAAGGGACACTGATGCCACCACAGCCTGGTGTTCCCTAGGGGCAGTTCCTCCCTGGGACAGGGACAGGAGCCAAGGAACAGCTGGAGCTGGGCCAGGGGAGTTTTGGGATGGATTTCAGGAGAAGGTTCTTCCTCCAGAGGGTGCTGGGCACTGCCCAGGCTCCCCAGGGAATGGTCCCGGCCCCGAGGCTGCCAGAGCTCCAGGAGCGTTTGGACAGTGCTGCCAGGGATGCCCAGGGTGGGATTTTGGGGTGTCTGTGCAGGGACAGGGGTTGGACTCACGATCCTGTTGGGTTCCTCCCAATTCAGGAGATTCCTGGATTCCAAGTGCAGAGCTCACGCCATGGTCTGATAAAGACGCAGGAGTTTTCCAGGAGAGCTCCTGCCTGGTGCCAGCCCCTCCCTCAGCACCCGTGCCAGGCAGTCAGATTTGTCCAGAAAGCAAATGAGTTCCTCAGGCATGACAGGGATTTCAGAGAGAGTGACGCATCCACTCCCAGGCTCCCTGAGTCCCTCTGCTTCTCTTTACAGGTGAATTTTATACCTTTCCTAAAATCCCCAGGGACGAGTCAGTTCTTCCCAGTCATTCATGGGCCAGGTGAGTGACTGGGAAATGGGAGGATCCAAAAGTCCTTTGAATAGAGCTGAGAGCTCTCTGAAATTAGGATATTTTTCAAGGCTGAGAGGGAGACCAAAGAAAGCTGAACCCCAGGCTTGCACAACTGAGAAAAGAGTGTGGGATGGGAGCACGGTGTGCACGGCAGGCCAGGGCAGTCCTTGCCATGGGCACGAACAATCACAAATCCCGAGCAGGGGGCAGTGGGAGGAACGGCTCTGGTGCTGGAGGCAGGCACTCAGGCAGGGTGCCCCTGGCTTAATGCGAGTTATTTTCCTTAGATCTTTGTGCTGCTGCCAATTCACTCCTCTGAGCAGACAAAAGAGCACTTCAGGAGTCCAATTGCTGCTGCCTGCAGCCAGCACAGCGGCCCTGGAGCAGCACAGGAGAGAAGGAAGGAACATCCCAACTGGGCAAGGAGCAGTTTCTGTCAGGACTTCTGGCCCTGTGAACTTCAGAATTATTCAGAAAACTGGGCAAATTACAGGAGAAATTATCATACAGTCTGGAATGGTTTGGGTGGGAAGGGACATTAAATCCCATCCAGTGCCACCCCCCTGCCATGGCAGGGACACCTCCCACTGTCCCAGGCTGCTCCAACCCCAATGTCCAACCCGGCCTGGGACATTGCCAGGGATCCAGGGGCAGCCACAGCTGCTCTGGGAATTCCACCCTGTGCCAGGGCCTGCCCACCCTCACAGGAAACAATTCCTGCCCAATATCACATCCAGCCCTGCCCTGTGGCAGTCTGAACCCATTCCCTGTGTCCTGTCCCTCCATTCCTTGTCCCAATTCCCTCTCCAGCCTTTTTGTATGACCTCTCCAGGCACTGAAATCATATCTGAGAATAAGCAAGAATGAAAGGAAATCTGCATTTGGGGTTTGCTCTGTGGGGAAGGTGCAGTCCAGGCTTAGCAGCTTTTACTCAAAGTTCTCCTTCACTCCCTGCACCTTCTGCAGGATGTATGCTTGGAGAATGGAGGGCAAATCCCAGCCAAGGAGATGTGGTGGTGTTTGCAGGGGATGTTCACATGGTTCATGGACATCTTTTGTCACTCAAAAGTAGCTCTGTAGCTGTGACCACTCACCCTGTTGGTGCAAAAATCTTGTGGGCACCATTCAGAGCTGTACCATGGCTGACACAATAAATTTGGGCTCCATCTAAACTCTCCTGGGCAGCTCTTAGAAGAGAGGGTTGAAGGAAAGAAACCTGATGGTGAGAAACCAGACCATGTAATAGCAGCAAACCTGGAAAGGTGAAGGATTCCTGGACAACGTGGCCCACACTAAAGGATTCAGCCCAGTGGTGAGGTCATCCAGGATCTCCTGGAAACAGAACAAGTCCCAGCTCTGGTTCCAGACAGAACTGGTTAAACTGCCTGGGACAGCACTCACTGTCGGATAAATCTCTGCCCTGCTCTTTCTGGTGCTCTGCAGTCACCATGCAGACAGGAGGGTCACCCTGGTCAGCAGCAGAGTCTCTGCTCCTGCCCTGCCCAGGACACTCAGAGCTCCCTGACCCCTCACTCGCCATTTATTCAACATTTGTGACTGGGGTTTGTGCTGGAGACCCTCCCCTACCTGAATCCCCTGCTGCAGCTGCCCCTGAGGTGGAATAACCTGCACTGATTGATCCTGACTTGGTTTGCAGAGCCAGGACACTCCAGGAACCCTTTGGCATGGGGACATATCTGTGGTGCCAGGCAAAGTTTACCCCCCACTGGAGGAATTAGTTTCCCAGGCACATCCTATGAGCAACCCACAGTGTGTAAAGTGGGGGACAACAAGTGACATCCCCAAATTCAGAACTGGAGGGCCAGCGCCCTCACTGTGTAAAGGGATTTTTTTTGCAGAGCTGTGTGTAGATGGAATCACCACAGAATTCCGAGCGCTCCTCACTCCAGCAGCTCCCTCGTCCCCACTGCAAGGCCTTCCACAGGATTTCTCCTGTTCCTCCATGGAAGCAGGGAAGGAGGTGCTGGGACCACAAGCTGCTCTCCCTGTGCCTGGGAAATGGTTAGCAAATATGCCTGGATCTGAAACTTTCCCATTCGGTTTTTATTAATTCTCCCTTTGCAATAATCCTCAATATGCTTCGTTTACATTCAATGAGCAAGAGGGGAGCACTGCCTTAGTTAATTTAACTCCCACAAATTCCCATCTCTGCTGGGGAGAGATTGTTTCCTAGCAGAAAAAGCAGCTTCTTCATATTTCAAAAGGTTAGAGATTAGATCTGCTTACTGCTATACTTTTATTAAAATTCCTATTTACATTTTTTTTCACATTGATACAATTACAGAAAAGGCAGAAAGAAAACATTTCAGCCAGAGCAATCCCTGAACACTGGAATATCCCTCAGCCTGGACATTCATGGATGTGGCTGGGGAGAGTCATGTGTGCTCTCCCTGCAGATGGGCAGGAGGAGCTGCCTGTCCCCCTCTTCCTCCTCCTCCTGCTCCACATGCTGAGGGCTCAGAAGTAGCACAGAACCTGACTGAATTCCTCAGGCCTGTAGCAAGAGGGAAGTTGAACAAAAAGACTCCAGTGTGACCTTATTGTGGCCTCCTAGGGCCTAAATGGGCCCCAGGAGAGCTGGAGAGGGACTGGGGACAAGGGATGGAGGGACAGGACACAGGGAATGGCTTCAGACTGACACGGGGCAGGGCTGGATGGGATATTGGGAATTAGGAATTGTTCCCTGGCAGGGTGGGAAGGCCCTGGCACAGGGTGGAATTCCCAGAGCAGCTGTGGCTGCCCCTGGATCCCTGGCAGTGCCCAAGGCCAGGTTGGACATTGGGGCTGGGAGCAGCCTGGGACAGTGGGAGGTGTCCCTGCCATGGCAGGGGGGTGGCACTGGGTGCTTTTTAAGCTCCTTTCCAACCCAAAGCAGTCTGGGATTCTGTGACTCAATGACTGAGAAGAAGCAGCAGCTTCAAGTCCCTGCTCCAGGAGCTGCATCCTTGGTCACCCCGAGGGGTCCCGGGCAGTGCCCTCAGCCCAGAGCACTCTGGCCAGGCAGAGGGGATGTAGGGCTGGCTCCAGAGCTGCCCATGCTGGGAATTCACTCCCTGGCCTGGAGGAGGAAGCCTTTAAAAATGCAGGAGCCACAGTGAGGCAGCAGCTGCTGCATCCCCAGGGCTGGCCCAGGGACCTGCAGAGCCCAGAGGCTGCGGGGTCCCCGTGTGCTCTCCATGGCTTCACTCGAGGTGACACCCCCAGAGCTCAGGCTCAGCTGGTTAGTTGTGTCTTGGAGATGTGGAGATGCTGCTTTCAGGCTCTTGGGTGCCAGTGGCTTCCCTGGCTACTCGTGGCTGTTCTTTCAGCTGGGTGTCACCAGCCTCAGGATGACAGAGACACTGGGACTGCAGGGACAGCACTGGTGACAAGTGGCTTCTCCTCCCCACTGGCCTCCCCTGGGGTATTGTGTCACATCTGCCCCTGTGCTCTGCCTCTCCCCGTGGCTTTTGGTATCACCCAAAGTGGCAAAGGGGGAATTTGGTGCTGCTTGTCCACTCCCTGTCTCCTCAGAACAAACAGCCGGAACGTTTTGAGCTGAAATGCCCTGAGTTGGATGGATCCCACCAGCATCCAGGGAGGTGGGGCAGGGCTGGATTTTATCTTAGTGAACATGAAGGTGGGTTACAGCTCCACAGCCTCCATCCTATAATTCCTCTTTCACCTCCACAGCAGATTTCTGTGGGAAAACTTTCATGGGGGAAAAAATGCAGATAATTTTGTGCCTCATCAAATGTGCTCTGGGAAGGAGAGAAACATCTGAGGACTCTGCTTGGGACACCGTCACTGCACTGAGGACAGGAGACAAGAACAACACCTTTAATTGACTCAGGGGAAGAGATTTAGGTCGGCAGATCTGTAATTACCTGTGCTGGAGGCTGGCCAGGACTCCAGGTTTAACACCCCTGCTTGGATGAATCTTGTGGAACTTGAGCAGGAAATCACAAAAGAAGCCCCTGTTCTCCTTTGTAGGGTTTCAGAGACAATTTGGCTTCTGAGAAAAGGGGTCAAGATGTCTTCCCAGTGTTCCTGATTTCTATCAACAACAAAGAAGCCCTTTGCTGTCTGAGAAGGGAAGATCTGAGCTCTCAGGAGCAGCACGAGCTTTCCAAGGCATTTTGATGTTTCCTAAACAAAGTGGGAGGAGATGGATCTGTGGGAACTTTGCCTGTCTCACCAGTGTCACCCCACCTGGTATCACACATTTCTCCCAGAGAAATTCCTCTGAGAGTGGAGAAAATGAGGTTGAAACTGCAGCTGTGTGGACGCTTCTGTAAACTAGGAATGCTGGGTAGAAGTCAGAGGAGTTTTGTTGAGGCTTTAGGACTGCAAATCCTGTGATGACAGCCAAAAATCACAGGAAATATTCAGATTAGGAGTGGAGAAGGTTTAGAGTGGATGTTGGGAAGAAATTGTTCTCTGTGAGAGTGAGGAGGCCCTGGCACAGAGAAGCTGTGGCTGCCCCATCCCATCTGTGGAAGTGTCCAATGCCAGGTTGGAGCCACCTGGGATGGTGGAAGGTGTCCTTGCCCATGGTAAGGGTGAGATGAGATGAGGTGAGATGATGTGAGATGAGATGAAGTTCCAGCTGATGTTCTGGAAGGGTCCTGCTGTCAGTGAGGGGTGATATCTCACTCCAACAGCAGCTCTGGTTCTTCCCCTCCATCCCTTAACCCCCAGGACCAAGGGAATCCATCAGGAGAAAAGTGACTGCTTGGCACAGACATTTCCTGAGGTGTCCTGAGGTTTGCTCTGCAGTGCAAAGCCAGCAAGAATACAAAACCCCCTGAGCATGGCAGGCTCTGAATAGGAACATTTATTGAACGCTGCGTTGGTGGGGAACTCATTGCCACAAGAAATATAGACAGGTTTCAAAGGCTGTCAGACAAATCCACCCTGAATAACACCTCCGGGGCTCTCAGACATTAGTGCAGCTCCTGTCTGAGGAGATCTCTGAAGCTCAGCCTGCCTGGAGCCTTCAGGCACGTGAGGAGCTGCAGATCCCTGCCTTCCTCCTTCTCTTTCCCTAAGAACTGCAGCTGGATCATGGAGAAGTCTCCCAGGATTTTTTGGGGCCCAGGGCTCTCCAGGCCATCCCAGAGCCTGGGGATTTTGTGCAGGCTTTGAGAAGCATATCCAGGGGTTTGCAGGGCATCCTTTCCTCCTGTGACACAAAGGGACATCGAGGCTTTGGAAGGGGCAGGAACCACCTGAGAGCTGAGCTGGGAGCCCTTTTCCCAGGGAGCTGGCGATCTTCCCCCTGCAGATCTTCACCCAGGGGTGCCCAGGACTTTTTTGCCCTGCTCTGGGCTCAGCTCAGTGGCTCTGGGCTCCGTCCCTGTGCCCTGCTGACCCTGCTCTCCCTCTCTGAGCAGCATTAGCCCACAGCCAGGCTCAAAGGTAGCCAACACCACCTTCCCTGAGTTCTTTGGAGCAGGATTTCCTTGGGCTGGGAGTGCTCCTTAGTGAGAGCACACAGGGGCTGGGGACAAGAGCCCCTCAGACAAACCTAGGTGAGCTCAGCTTTGCACCTCAGGTGTCAGTGCCAGACAATTCCAGGCCTGACAAACCCTGTGCCCCAGGACAGAGCAGATAAAAGGCTTCTTCACCCCCAGACCTGGCCATTTGTTTCCACTCTGTCGCCTGCAGGAATAAAAGCTTTGACCTCTGCTGACAAATCCTTTTTTCAGGGAGAACAGCAGAACTCCTGAGCTGTGCTGAGGGACACTGCCCACTCCTCGAGTTTTCAGCAAGCAGAGCGAGACTGTTGGTAAATGTTATAAAACACAAAAGCTATTGGAGTAAATCTTTGCTGTGATGGAGTGATCAACTGTGGGATGAGTTCCAGGGACAAGATGCCATCAGCACAGGCAATGTGTTTCTGCTCTTCTCGCAAGAGCAAGCACGACGGTCCCTTCCCACCCCCAAAAATAACCAGCTGGATTTTTCAGGGTGCACAAGCAGTAGTTCTTTTCTAGCTTTACTAACCCCAGGATAATGATGCTCTCTAGATCTTCATTTTTCTCCAGCAAAACAACTTAACTCATAGATGTTTAAAGTCCTCCCTTAAACTGCCAGGATGCTCTTTCTCCTGCACCCTTTCCCCACCAGTCCCAGCCTCATTCCTTGCCCTCCTGCATTTATTTTCCTATTTACGTTTTAAGGAGACACCTTAAATTATCAGGGATTCATCAAGGGCACAGCAGAGGTAATAATTTGATTTCTGAGATGCATTTGGTGGCAGTTGTGTGCCAGCAGCTCATCCCCAGCACTGTGTCCCAGCTGCTGCCCCTCTGGGCTGCAGGGACACATGGAGAGGGGCAGGACACGTGTGGGAGCACATCCATGCTGCTGCTGCCCAGATCCCAGCAAAGATCCTGCTCCCAGCTCTGCTGCTGCATCCCACACAGCTTTGGGTGGGGGCAAAGGGCACAGGGGAGATGATGTTGAGGGACAGAGCCTTATTTTTCCACTTTGCTCTGCTTTCAGCTCAGGATGCTGCTAGGGAAGCCTCTCCAGGAATGTTGTCCACACGTGGCTGCTGCAGCTGCTGGGCAAGGCTGAGGTCACAGTGAGCCACCTCTGCTGGAGTTTCACCAGGACAAAATTTATCTGAGGGAAAACCAGATGTGGCACTGAGGACCCTCCAGGCCATGCCCAAAGGCAGCCCTGAGTCTCCCACAAATGTCTCCTGGAAGTGACTCCAAATCCTGCCACCAGCAGCTGCTCCCTTCTCCCAGAAGAAAGGAGTGTCCTGGGACAGCTGAGAAGCAACAAGACTCTCCAGTAACACCAGAATAGTGCTGGAACAACCTGAGCACAGCAGGCTGAGAGCTGGGAAACACCTGGAGCAGGGATCTGGAGTTTGGTAAGTCCAGCTCTGATTGAGCAGAGCACTAAACATCTTCATCTTGCAAGAACTGCATCCAGCTTGTGCATGCTGAGAGGCTGGGAGAGCTGGGAATGTCCAGCCTGGAGAAGAGAAAGCTGTGTGGAGACCCCAAAGCCCCTTCCAGAGGCTTCAGAGAAATGGGAGAGGGACCCCTCGTGAAGAACTGTAGTGGCAGGACAAGAGGGTGGGTTCAGACTGACAGAGGGGATATTTAGGTTGGATATTGGGAAGGAATTGTTCCCTGGCAGGGTGGGCAGGCCCTGGCACAGGGTGCCCAGAGCAGCTGTGGCTGCCCCTGGATCCCTGGCAGTGCCCAAGGCCAGGCTGGACACTGGGGCTGGGAGCAGCCTGGGACAGTGGAAGGTGTCCCTGCCATGGTAGGGGTGGCTCTAAATGAGTTTTCAGGTCCCTTCCAGCTCAAACCACTCTGGAATTCTGTGATCCCCACCCACCCAGGGGAGGTTGTGCCTGTGAGCACGAGCCCCTGCACAGCTCTGAGCAAGGGACAGCCAGGGCTGGGGGGGACAGGTGACTTGTGCCCTTCTCTCCTGGTCTTTCCAGATGCAGAGCCAAAGCCAGGGGTGGTAACTCAGGAGTCTCTGTCCTGTGGGATTTCCCCCTCACTGAGCTCCCTGGGTTAGGGATGCCCTACAGAGCTCCCAGCGGGTCGGTTTGACCCTCTCAGTGCCACCACGCAGTCACAATCACTCCCTCTTGGGGCCCGGAGTGTCCCAGTCAGTGCCACGCATCAGCTGGGCTCTGTTAAAGCACAGCAGATTGTCACAGAGAAGGTCCCCTCGTGCCCAGGGACAGTGGGGGACAAGGCAGGGTCCCCAGCAGCTCCCCACATCCCCTGCCCTCATTGTCAACTTTGGATATTCAGCCATTAATTAATCCTGCCATTATTATTTACTTATCAGCCCTTTACTTTATTAGTCACACACAGCCTCTTCCCCTCCACACTTGCTTTGTTCTTTTGTGAGATTAGATCAGCCTGTTTGTTCCCTTGTTTACAGATGTGTTGTAATCCCAACCGCCTCCCTTCAGTGTTTAATGAAGGTATTTACTCGGAATTGTTTGCCGGGATTTTCTTTTACAGTTGAGGGATAAGAAGGGTTCGGAGCACGGTTCATTCCAATCATTTGTATTAATTGCTATTTTAGATCAAATGGAGGAGACTTAACTGGCCTAAGTGGTTGTTACCTTTGAGTCAGTGGCTTCTCTTGGAGGAATGAAATGGATGAATTTTGTTACAGGTACTGACAGGGGTGTCGAGCTCAAACAACAAATCCTCAGTGCAGCCACAACAACGAGCACCAGGGAGATGGGAATGAGCCCTTCCACCCCTGTCATGGCCAGGAGATGGGAATGAGCTATTTCACCTCTGAAAAGCCCACCCAGGCTGTCATTCCCAGTACTGGGAAACATGAAGAAAAGTTGCTGGCCCTGGGGACAGCAGGGCCCCACTCGTGGGGACACCCCAGCCCCTGGCAGGAGGGGTGGTGGCTGCCCTTGCTCAGGTACCCAGCTCCCTCCCAGCCCTGCCTGAGGGCTCTGGTCCTGGGGGTCCCCTGGAAGCAGGACACCATGTCTGCTCTGGCTCTCAGCAGCTGTGCCATGGTGGCTGTCCCCAGGTGATGATGTTGTGTCACAGTCCAGGCGCCCTCAGCAGCTCCTGGGAACTGGAGCAGAGGCTGAACCATACGCAGTAAAAAAGGGATCAACTCCTCCTTCTCTGGGCTCCAAAGGAAGCCAAACCATTCCCTAGGGAACAGCATCCCGATGGGATTGTCCCCTCCCCTGAGCAGGGAGAGCTCTATTCCCCTCTCTGCACCCCACAGCTCCAGACACAGCTGGACACCTCTGGATAGGGGTAACCACAGGTCTGAACACAGCTGGACACCTCTGGACAGGGGTAACCACAGCTCTGAGCACAGCTGGACACACCCAGATAATGTCACCAGAGACTCTGGACAGGTGTCACCACAGCTCAGAATAACAAGTGGATCCAGCCAAGTGACAAAACCATTGCCAGGCCAGCCCCGAGCCAAGAGCAGGATTCCATGTGCTGATGAGTAAATGCCTGTGCTAAGAATAGCTCCTTCCAGCCTTGCTGCTCACCCACCTTATCCTGCTCCAATTACCTGCCTTAATTTACTCCAGCTGTTCCTTCAGAGCTCCATGATCTGTTTTCTACCCCCTCCTGGTTCCTGCTTGATTTCCCTGTATATTTTAACATTCCCCATTCGTTTCTGTCTGGAAGTGGCTCTCCTGACAGGAAAGCTGCTTCCAGCATCGCTGTATTCCCGGTCCTTCCCTTTCCCATCCGCTCTCAGCAGGCTCTGCAGCACATCCAGCTGCTGGCAGCACGCTGGATCCCTGCGGAACGCATTCATCCCAGGAAGCACTTGTTCCTGAATGAAACTTATTGTCCTGACCCATTCCCGTCTCTCTCAGCAGACAGGTTTGAGGAGGAAGATCACAGTCTGAATTCCTGATGCTCCACTGGAAACCTGGCTTGGCTGTTATTTCCCAAATAAGGGAAATTTCTCCTCTCCCAGTCCTCTCTGGGTGGGAATCCATGTTCCCAGAGCAGGGCCGTGGCACTGTGGCTATCTCTTGGAGGGGCAGGGCCAGCCAATAGTCCTGTTTCCTAATTTTCTCTTTGGAAAGGGAAAAAATGCTGATGGGGACAGATTTTGGTACAGCCGGAGCTGCAGAGGTGCTCTGCTCCACGGATGAATGCCAGCATGGATCTGATCTCCCCCTCCACAACCTTTCACTGTCAGGCCTGGGAGCAGGAGGAAGTAAAACAATGCAAATTCCAGATGGGAGAGGCTGAGAGCGGGGTGGGATGGGATGGGATGGGATGGGATGGGATGGGATGGGATGGGATGGGATGGGATGGGATGGGATGGGATGGGATGGGATGGGATGGGATGGGATGGGATGGGAGCAGAGTGGGACGTGAGAGTGGGATGGGACCAGGAGAAATTGTGTAGGAGTGGGAGGGATCGGGAGGGAGCAGCTGGCAGCAGGATGGGAGTGAGAGTGATTGGGTGAGATGGGAATGGGATTGGCTGGGATCAGAGAGGGATGGGATAGGGTGAGGTTGGGATCAGGGATGATGGATTTGGATCAGGGATGGGATCAGTGGGATCAGGGATGATGAGTTGGGATCAGGGGCGGGATCGGCGGTCTCGGAGCAGCGCCCGGAGGCGGCGGCCCGCGGCCAGAACCGCTAGGGGGCAGTAACGCACCGCCCGCGGCACCGAACGGGACCGAACGGGACCGAACAGAACCGAACGGAACCGAACGGGACCGAACGGAACCGAACGGAACCGAACGGGACCGAACGGGACCGAACGGGACCGAACAGAACCGAACGGAACCGAACGGGACCGAACGGGACCGAACAAAACCGAACGGAACCGAACGGGACCGAATGGGACCGAACAAAACCGAGCGGAACCGAACAAAACCGAACAAAACCGAACAAAACCGAACGGGACAAACCCGCACTGACCGGGCACGCGAGCGGTCGGCTCGGACCGGCCGGAACCGTCCTGCCCTGCCCAGAACCGTCTGGCACCGGCCCCGCCACTGCTGCCCCCGGCCCGTTTGGAGCATCCCTCTCCGCAGGGACCGGCCCCGGGACCCCCGGGCTCAGCGTCCCGGGCCGGGCAGGGGAGCGGCCGGAGATGACCCCGAGCACCTGGGGACACGGCGGGGACAGGGGCACGCTGAGCTCTGCCCTGGACACTCCCAGCGCGCCCCGAATGCGGGACTGGGGGTGCTCCTGGGGACCGGGGATGTGCCACAGTCAGCCCCTGCCGCCCTTTTCCCACGGTGCTGTCACTCTTTCGGAGTGACAATCCCTGGTACTCTCTTCTGAGCTGCTCCCGATGGTGCATCCGAGCAGGAAATGCTGTCCCTGGTGCCGGTAGATGTGTCAAGGACTTTATTCCCCTGCTCTGTAGTGGTTTTGCTGACAAGTCCCACCAGTATCCAAAGCTGGTAGAGACAGCAGGGCCTGCTCCTCTAAATGGGGTTTTTTAGCTGTTTTGAGGGTATTCAACCCCAATTCCCCCATCTTCCTGCACCCTACAGCATCTTCCATCCCAGGGGACACGGGTACGGCTCTGCAGCCTCCACTGCAGATCCAGAAATGTTTATTCCTTTAAAGGCATCTGCTCCACCCCACAGCTTAGCTCCCTGGGCAGTGCAACAGCTCTACAAGGAGTGTCTGGGCTCCTGTTCTTCCAAAGGCCAGAGATATGGGAATTTTCTGACAGAAACCTGGTTATTTGGGACAATCCTATCCAGCTCTGCAGGCTGGAAACATCACTTGCTGCACAATTGGCAGCTCCCTGTCAAGTAGCCAAGGGATTACTGCTTCCCTCTGCTAAATCTCCCCGGTGTTTGTTCCCTCTCCATCCCTCCTATCTGGAGCTTCACACACTCTTTGCCTTTCACCTCCTGGTGGCAGGGTGGTCCAGGTGTCCTGGAGCCTCTCCAGGCTAGGCAGGACAGCAGGATGCTGTTGGGCATGGGTCCAACCTTGGCAGGGGTTTCCTTGTCAGCTTTGGCCAGCCTGTCCCACTGCACCCACACAGGGAATCACATCCCTGGCCTGGTGGGGGACTGTTGTCCTTAGGAATCCCATTTTCCCCCATTGAGTAGCTGGACACCGTGTACTCCCATCGTGTTCTGTGCCTGATGCTGTGGGACATGCACAGGAATGTACAGGAGGGAGCTTTGGGTTCCAAGCTGTATGAAAGTCCTTCCAAAGCCTTGCTCTCAGGATGCTGCAAATGGAGTAAAACAACCTTGGATGGATGAAGACACTGAGCCAAAGGGGTCAAAAGTCCTCCTGGAGGCCCTGCCTGCAGCCTCTTGCTCAGGGCCATCCTCGCTGAGCCATCTGAGCAGGAGGATGAGGATTAAAGCTCTTCAGAAGTCCTGAGCCAGAAGTTCATTTCTGAACCGTGGCAGCAAAGCCAGCAGTGTTTTCCAGAAGAACCAGCCCTGCACTGACCTTCTCTCCTGTGACTCCCATCCCTCCCATCTGCTCCCAGAACCTGTTTCCCACACAGAAGAGCAGGGGTGATGGTTTGTCACAACTCTTCCACAGTTGGGAGGAGGTGACAAGGGCCTGGTGACCCCTCAGCACCTGCATCTCCTTCTCATTGAAATCAGGGCATGGAATCAGAAGCAGAGTTTTTAACAAGAATTTTAATCTGAGGGAAAAGTGTGAGCAGCAGGGAGGGGAGGGGATTCTGCCCCTGTGGCCCTGTGCTCAGGTGAGACCCCACCTGCAGAGCTGCCCCAGCCCTGGCCCAGCACAGGAGGGACCTGGAGCTGCTGGAGAGATCCAGAGGAGGCTCCAGGATGAGCAGAGGATGGAGCAGCTCTGCTGGAGGAAAGGCTGGGACAGCTGGGATTGTTCACCTGGAGAGGAGAAGCTTTGGGGTAAGCTCAGTGTGAGCTTGCAGGACCTGAAGGAGCTGCAGGAAAGATCGGGAGAGACAATTCCCGAGGGATAGAGGGACAGGACACAGGGAATGGGTTCAGACTGCCACAGGGCAGGGTTGGATGGGATATTGGGAATTAGGAATTGTTCCCTGGCAGGGTGGGCAGGCCCTGGCACAGGGTGCCCAGAGCAGCTGTGGCTGCCCCTGGATCCCTGGCAGTGCCCAAGGCCAGGTTGGACATTGGGGCTGGAGCAGCCTGGGACAGTGGAAGGTGTCCCTGCCATGGCTTTAAGGACAACCTTTAATGTCCCTTCCCAGCCAATCCATTCTGGGATTTCTGTTCTATGAAAGCCCCACAGCAGCAGCTCAGGGTGGCCTCGTGCCCTGCAGAGGGCACCGGGGGCCTGAGGGCTCCCTCCTGGTGCCCCTTTGCTTGGGATGTGCTCTGGGTGTGCATTACAAGGAGCTGCAGCCTGCACAGCTTTGGGACCAAGCAAAGGAATCCCAGCCTGAGCTAATCCAGCCTCTGGTCAATATTGGAGTTTTGCTCACCAGATATTTTAAAACCCCACACTCCAAATATTCACTTCCCAAACCTTAAAGACTCTAAAACGACATGAAAATACACTTACCTTGGAAAAAGAGCCATGAGAAAGGTCACTTGTGTTTAAAAGGCACCAGTCACTGTTTTGTTTAACTCTTAAAGGATCGTTTAAGAACACACAGGAGGAACCTGGATTTGCCAAAGCCTGTTTGCTAACACAAAGGATTTACTCTGAATTCCACCAGCTGCACAGACTTTAACCTGCTCCTGGCTGGGTTGTGGTTGTCCAGGCTTCACCAAAGGCTCCACACAGAGATTAACACATTTTTCCTGGCTTTTCTAGGCACTGAGCATGATGGTGGGTAGGAATTCTCAGTGCTGGAGGGCACAGAAGAATAGACCTTGTTTCTAGAAGGACACCAGAACCATTTCTTGTGTCTCACTGGGATTAAAAATTGCCAATTTAACAATAATCCATGAAGAAAAATACCATTTTCAAACTTCCAGCTTTCCTGGATTTTTCTCTTCTTTGCTCCTTTGGGTGCAGTGCCATTTTCCTAAAGCTCCTGTCATGTTCCAAGCAAAGAGGGCGGCTCCTGTCACTCCAAGGCCTGAGGCTTTTCAGCAAGAGCAGAGCTCCTGCCACACCTGCCAGCCCCGTGCCCATGTGCCAGCCTGCCCTGGGCATTGTCACTCATGGGTGACTGAATCCCTCCGGGGCAGCCAGGCAGAGCATTTCCATATCAACAACTGCACTCCCAGCACATGGAGACCAAGTTCATGCCTTGCCTCAGCTCTTGAGGGACATTTCCTGCTCTTCATGTGAGGAACATTTCCTTCTCTTTGTGTGAGAAACATTTCCAGCTTTTCATGGAGAGGACATGAAGGGAATGCCTGGAGCAAAGGACATTTTCCTTCTCAACTTCCCAGCCTGTGTTTGTCCCAAATGGCTCGGGATAAAGGCTCAGCACATCAGGCAGTGCTCCACCTGGGGCTGGTGCTTTGTGCCAGGTTTTAGCGCCTTTGTCATCCTTAGAAAAGTCTGGGAGAAGCAGCAATCAGCTGCCCAGGAGAATTAGCAATGGGCTGGGCCAGACAGAGGCAATTTCTGTTGGGATCCTTGGTTATAAATGGAGCTCTCTCCACGGATTAGCAAAGCACAATGGATGAAGAAATATAATTTCCCTTCCACTTTTCATTTCAGAGGCAGACTTCCCTCTCTATCAGCGAGGAGGGTCTGGCCCCTCCCCTGGGCCGGGCTGGGTGACAAATGCTCGGTGCAGAGGTGCTGGCAGTGTGGCCAGCCCTAATCCCAGCACTCCTGGGATGATGGGATGCTGCAGGCTGAGTGCTCCAGGTCACTGAGTGCTGCCCAGCTCTCTCCCTGGCACAGCACAGAGAGTCCAGGTGGGAGATGCTGTTCCCTTGGGGATGCTGGTGACACTGGGAAGGGACACCCAGAAGGGAATGATGATTCATGGCCAGCCCTGTGCCAGGCTCCATGGGGACTATAAAACCTGTGCTCTGCGTCCCTGGCTGTCGTGGAGTCGTGTAGCAGGGACACAGATAGTTTAAAATTTAAGCAGTATTAGCTGAATTTTTATTGAGATACTTCATATTTCTAGCATGATTAGAAGGCACCGTGTATAATCTAATTGGTTAGTAATTTACTGAAATACACTGTATTGGTTAGTAGGTGTTCGTGTGCATACTTGCTCATGGCTTTTTTGTTTATGTTTTTTTCCATGGATTCTTACAGATACAGACTTCTTATTTTCACAGGTACAAACTGCTTTTTTTTTCTCTCAAGAATAGATTGTTATGCATAAAAATTATTCTCATTTTAAAAGTTCTTTTTTAATGGGAACTTAACAGGCTAGCTATTAGCCTAGCTGAGTAACAAAGCCTGATTTTACAAGGCTTTTCTTTAATAAGGTTTTATTTCTATGCAATACCTGGGTGTGTCAGGACAGGCTGCCTGTGAGGAGAAATGTGGCTCTTGTTGCTTAGGAGGGGACACGTGAGCAGGGAGGGATCACAGTTTCTGCCAGGTGCCCTCAGCCAGGCCCTGCCCAGCTCTGGAGTGCTGTCCCCAGGAAGGGCTGGCTGGGAATGCACCATTGTCTTGGCTTGAAAAGCAGGATGTGACCCGAAGTATGGACTCTATCACCAGCTGTTAAAACCAGGTGGAGCAGTGTTCTTTATCTCTCCCACAAGCCATCCTTCCTCCAGGAGATATCTCCTGTTAATGGCCCCTTGAGTCCCACTGCATGGCTGATAAAATCACATCATCCCCTTGGGAGATGCTCCACCCAGGGGGAGGAGCCAAGCATTTCCTACCTAGATAAAATCTGAGATTTGGAACATCAGAGCAGCCTTTTCCCACTGGAGTCCAGAGGAAAACCAAACCCTTCTACATCATCACTGGAGCTCTGGAGGAAAATGCACCTTCTACAGGAGCACTGTGTCAACAGAACCACATCTGTCACTGCAGGAGGATGCAGCCACCATTAATGGGACTGCTGCCAACACCCTGACTGACTGATGGGGTATCAGCTTGGATTCTGACTCTGTCAGTGTTTTGGGATTTGTTTTTTTGTTTGTTGTTTTTTTTTTGTTTGTTTTGTTTTGGTTTTGGGTTTTTTGGTGTTACTGTATTTTTTATTTTAATTTTCTTTCTTTTTCTAGTGAAGAACTTTATTCCTATTCCCATATCTCTGCCTGAGAGCTCCTTAAATTCAAAATTATAATAATTTAGAGGGAGGGGTTCTACATTGTCCATTTCAAAAGAGGCTCCTGCCTTTCTTAAACAAACAGCTGTCTTTCAAACCAAGACAACCATCCACAGAGCAGCAGGATCCTGTCCAAGGCACAGACACCCCAGAGGTGACAGCCCTGCCTCCCTCATGGCTCAGTCTCTGCGCAAACCCAAAATTCCTCCACCAAGTTCATCCCTCGGCCCAGTAGCCACGGCTTTGTGCCCCTGTGATTTCCTCAGCCTCTCGACCCCACCCCTCCTCTGTCACATCTGGCACAGTGTGGCCTCAAGGTCATATCTGTAGGTCCTGTTTGGGAGGAACTTCATCCTTTGATGTCCTTGCAAAGGTGCAGCCCCTTCCCCTCCAAGCTTGGTGGCTCGGCCAGCTGAGCTCCTTCACTTTGAACAGTCACTCTCGGGGACAGGACAGTGTCCCGCTTTCACACAGGAGGTGACACAGGCAGATGGCCCAGCACCAGCTGGGGAGGCTCATAGGGGGCCAAAATCAGCCATGGGCAGCCCAGGACAGCGCTCCATGGCACAGGGGTAAAACATGGGAATCTTCCTTTCCCTGAAATTCAGAGCTCCCCCATCCCTGTGTGCTGACTAGCCCTGCCCACCTGTGGCTTTCTGCCCTCTCCCACCAGACTGACTTGGCTCCCCCAAAAAGGAGCTTTGTCCCCATGGGATCAGCACAAGGTGAGGGGACAGTGTGGTAGCATCCAGGGCTCAGAGTGTGGGAAATCTCCCGTGGAGCTGGGACTTGCCCTCCTTCCTTGGCAAAGCATCACCCAGGGCTGGCCCCCACCCAGCAGAGCCCTCCAGCATTCACTGAACTGGAAATGTCAATATTCCAAGGGACACCAGGAAGACTGGAAATTTCAGAGCTGCCATTGCACAGCCCTGCTCTCAGCTCCCTCCCTCTCTGCCAGACTTGGATCTTTGGGCTGAAATTTTCCACGTCAGGGTTCTGGCAGAGGCTGAAGCGCTCTGCTGTGTTTCATCCACACAACTCTGCTATTTCTGAGCCTGAGCTGGAGACAAAAGGCCTCATTTTGATAAGACAAGGAACACTGGAGACTCATTCTTTGAATAATTCCAGCTCTTCTGTGCTTTGGAGCAGGGGCTGGAAATTTTCACAGAAAGCTGAAATCTCTTTCTTTCATTTTGTTTTCTGTGAGAGAAAAGTGTTGGCTTGAGTGTTCTCCGAGGAGCTGGTGTTTTGTAGCTGGACCTTCTCTGCCTGAAGGCAAACAGACACACCTCTGGTAGTGCCCAGAATATTCCCTTCCTACTCCACCCTTCATTCGTGCAGCACAGGATTCCTGCCATGGATGCAGGGCCTGGAGCTGGATTTGATGATCCCTGTGGGATTTTTTCCTAGCTCTAACAGGAGATTGTGTGGCTCTTTTCTGTTCCCTGAATTTCTGTTCCCTGCTGTTCAGGGGTGCAGGAGCCTGAAAGGAAGAGTAAATCCTAATCCTGGTGGGGAAGAGAGCAGATTTGGGGTTTTTTAACCAAAACATCATCCAGGGAGTGAGGGCAGCAGGAGACAGGGAAGCTCTGACTCCAGCTCCTTTGCTGAGGGACATGAAGGGAAGGATGAGGTGATGGAGTCAGGAGGAGCCCATGGTTTGCGCTGACATCTTGGGAGAGGCCTTGGGACCAGACTGAGCCGAGGGGATGGAGCAGGAGCAAGGTGGGAATCCAGTGGATTTACAGCACTTGGCTCCAGGCTCCAGCTTTGTCCCTTCCCCAGGAGCTGGGGGGCTGCTCTGGGTTCAGGGGAACTCCAGAGCTTTTCAGGACATCTCTGAAGGGGGACAGAATCAAGGCAGCAGTACCTTCACAGCTCTGGGGAGGTGCAAACTCCCCAAAGTGTGGGGGACACGGCAGGATCTGCAGGATCTGAGGGTGTCCAGTGCCTGGGAAATGCACAGGAGCAAGGCAAACTTTCCTCAGGGATATCTGTTAGGAAATGCTCCCACATCCCTGAATTCCACACCCCTGATCCTTGCCATGGGGCATCCTGGCTCTCTGCAGGCAGCAGAGGAGATCCCACCACATCCCTCAGACTCTCTCATTCCTTGGAAAGCTGTCCCTGGTCCCAGCAGAGCTCTGTGCTGCAAACAGCATTTCCCTGTCCCCATGCTGGGCTGGCACTGTCACCCCCCTGCCCTGTCACTGTCCCTCAGCACTGGCGTGGCAAATGATGGAGCAGCCTTTTTCCTTCCTGTTGTTTCTCCCTGCAGGACAGGTCTTTAGCTAAAGGTTACTGGAAATGCCTGTTTATTTTCATTAGTGGTGTCAGCCCCACTGCCCTTAATCCCCAGAGAGTGGTCTTTATTGCTTCATGATAGGGCCTGTCAAAATTTTGCCAACAAGAAAAGAAAAATTGGATTTTCAGCTGCATTTTTCTAGCAGATGCTGTCAGGTTTCTAAGAGGAAAAATACCAAACAATCTAGAGAAAACTCACAGAAGCTTTTCTTTTTACTGAGCATAACAAAAATGCATTGAGCTATATAAAAATACATGTCTGGATTCCAGCTGAACTGTCAGATCCTAAAGGTCCATGATATCCACTGGGGTGAGTATTAAAAATGGAACCCACTCATCCCACACCTCTGTGATGAGCAAACACCACCTGGAGGAGGAATTTTGGGAGAAATCCTAAAGACTGATCATAGCAAAAGTATGTGTGAGTGTTTGTGGAGGGGACCAAGGAGGAGGGAGCAGGAGGAGGGAGAGTGTGGAGGGGAGGAAATCAGGCAGGGAATGGTCATCCCAAAGCCGAGAGGGCAGCCAGGACCCCTCACCCTGCCCATCTGAAGGAGGTGGCTGCAGTGAGAGCTCTGTGTCCCCAGGCAGGGGACTGTCCCCAAACCCCAGCACTGGTGGGGGTGCAGGCAGTGCTGCTCCTGCCTCTCCTCGTGCAGAGGCAGGGTTGGAAGGAACGTGCTGCCAACCTTCCTGGATGTCCTCAGGAAAGGGAGCGCACACCAGCCAGGACACGGGACTGGCCACCCTCGAGTGCCACAAGTGCTGGCACCCCCAGAGGATTCTGCCCAGCTGTGCTCGAGGCACACTTTGGAAGGGGTCCCCTGAAGCAGAGAACACCCCATTCCATAGGAAAGTGCCACATCCCACTGCCGGGCCAGCCCCAAAGAGCAGCAAACAGCCCAGGGTGGGGCTGGAGCTCTCTGCCTTCATCCTACAAACTCTGAAACTTCTAGAGAACCCCGACTCCAGTGGGGCTCTCAAACCCTCACAGCCTGCATGGGTCAACCTTGTGCCTTGTGTGGTACCAGAGCAGGAGGGAGGTGACCTCAGGGGCCTGTGCAGAACTTCTTGTGCATGGAGAACAGTTTGTCCCACTCTCCTGACAAAGCCAAGGCCAGCAAGGCTTCTCCAGCTTCTTTCAGGTCGTCCCTGAGTGCAGCAGGGAACACGTTATCATTCACCTGCTGGCAGGGCTGGGAGCTTTGTTTATTGAAAATAAAAACACACTCACTGCTTGAAATGCTGTGCAAAGTTGAGGCTGGGGACGGGCAGAGCATTTTGCCTCTCCTTGATAAATTACCTTTCAGCAGCACCTCTCTCCTGCAACAAGCACTTAATACCAGAGGTGCTGCAGCGCTCTCGTTACTGGGGAGGAGGAGGAGAAGGAGGAGAGGCTTTTCAGAGCATCCAGCTCTCAGGGCTTCACTTCCTGGGCTCCTCTGACACAAATTATTAAAAGCATTTTTCACCCAAGCTGTGGCTCAGGCGACCTTCAGAGCCCTGGCTGCAAACAAAGTGAGACACACTTGGCAAAAGAAGCAAAAAGGAGGAGGGGGGTGGAAGGGAAATTAGAAACGTGGAAATGTAATAACTTTCCATTATGCAAATTTGATTTAATCAGAGATGAAGTTGAAGTGCAATAAAAACATACTTTCATTAAGTTTATGACTTTCAGACTCCATAATCCCCCAGAAATGTCAATTATAATGTTACCATAGTGATCCATAGCTCCAACATCCAAGGGATCAGCTTTCCCACCAGGAAGGGCACACTGAAGATGAGCCAGGACCTGGTTTCTCAGCTCCTTGAACTGGTGAGGGCCAGTGACAAATGTTTTTTCAGCTTGGATGAGTCTTAAAAGTTAAGCCCAGCCCAAATCATCTCAGGGAGTGATGGGATCACCCTTCTGGCCATGGTGGATGTATCAGGCATGGATTTCAGTTCCTGCTGCTCGAGGTCTGTTGTAGCTGTGCATTCCCTGAAAGGAGCAATCCAGGAGGGGCCTTTCTGTGGGCAAGAGCAGGGGATGTCCGAGCTGTATCCTTGGCCACCAGGACCTGAAAGGGGCTGCAAGGAAGATGGAGAGGGACCTTTCATCAGGATCTGGAGTGATAGGACAGTGGGAATGGCTTCAGACTGAAAGAAAGGAAATTCAGGTTGAATATTACGGAGAAATCCTTCCCTGTGAGGCTCTGGTGCCCAGAGCAGCTGTGGCTGCCCCTGGATCCCTGGCAGTGCCCAAGGTCAGGTTGGAAATGGGGCTTGGAGCAGCCTGGGACAGTGGAAGGTGTCCCTGGTATGACAGGGTTGGGCTGGATGGGCTTTAAGGTCCCTTCCCACTGAAGATGTTCTGGGATTCTGGGATTCTCCAAACACTGCCCCTGTGACGGGAACTTTCTCATCCATCCCTGCAGGGTCCCTGGGGTTCAGTGAGCACTGCATTTCCCCAGCCTCTGCAAAGGCTGTGATTTTGTACAGACACAGGGGGCAGGGCATTGTCTGCTGGATTAAGGCCTTGATATTCCTAATCACACCCTGCCTCATCCTTTTGGAGTGCTCAGAGCCCTATTCAGTGGCATTCAGTGGCTTCTCTGGGTGCTATTTCAGATGCAGAATAATTAGCAACACGCAGGAAAAGCAACAAAGCCATGAATGGTATTTAGAGACAATTATCCCACCGAACCATTCCTTACTATTATAAATGGAGCTTATTAACGCTAAATTGTTTCCATAGGAAGCAGCATCAGCAATAAAAAGAATGGTTGCAGGCTGGCTCTGCAGCACGGGAGGCAGCACAAAGGAGCTGCCCATCTCCTCCTGCCTGCAGGGCACGTGCAGGGACAAACCCACGGGCCTGGCATGGTTTGGGGAACATCAGCTGGGCACTGCCACCCCCTGCCTCACCCCTGGCACGGCACAGCAATGCTGCTCCCTGTGCTGGAAAGGGCTGGCAGCAGTGGAGTGAACTGGTCTGCAGAGGGGATGGAGAGCTGGGGGTGTTGACTGGGGAAAGGGAAGGCTCAGGGTCAATTTGGAGTCATCTTCAGGGCTTAAAGGGGCTCCTAAGAGATCTGGAGAGGGACTTCAGTCAAGGTCCTGAGTGACAGGACAAAGGGAAATGGGTTCAGTCAGAAAGAGGAGAAATTTAGTCTGGATATTGGGAAGGAATTGCTCCCTGGCAGGGTGGGCAGGCCCTGGCACAGGGTGCCCAGAGCAGCTGTGGCTGCCCCTGGATCCCTGGCAGTGCCCAAGGCCAGGCTGGACACTGGGGCTGGAGCAGCCTGGGACAGTGGAAGGTGTCCCTGTCATGGCAGGGGTGGCACTGGATGGGCTTTGAGGCCCCTCCCCACCCAAACCATTCCAGAACTCTGTGATTCTATATTCAAGCTCATCAAGTCATTTGCCTCACTACATTTAATTCACAGGGAACTCCAAATGTCAGGTAGAGCATTTGGGGCATTTCTCTGCTTGGATGTGATATTCAGGCCTGGATGACTAAATCCTTCCTATACCATAAATACTCACTTGTTTAATGGATTTCCCCTAAATGCTGAAAGATGAGGTGGTCTCTGAGAGCTGCTGGGTGTCTGTGGGTGTGGAGTTGCCTGGGTTAGCCCCTCCAGGGCTCCTCCAGCCCCTGATCCTGTTCCACAGGTGCTCCCTCCATGCCAGAAGGAGTCTGATATCTGTGATGTGGTTCAGGTTAAGGTATGAACAGGTCAGCAAACTGTACTGAACGTAATCCTAATCTTCCACCTAAACCTAACACTGGCATTAATCCTAACCCTAACACAAACCCAGACCATAATGCTAAACCTTACCTGCTCCTGAATGTAATTCTAGGCCTATGACTCTGTTAACTCCAAACCCAACCACAACCCCAGCTCTAAAACTAAATATATTCCTAATCATAACTCCAACATCAGCCCTAATCCTAACAGAAATTCTAGCCCTAAAACTCAGCCTAACCAACCCTTTCACCCTAACCCCAACTTTAACTTTAATCCTAAAACTCAACCTAACCAACCCTAACTCCCACCCTAACCCAAATTCCAACCCTAAATCTCAACTTAACCAACCCTAAGTTTCACCTTAAACCTAATCTTAACTTTAATCCTAACCCTAATAGTGACCCTAATACTCAACCTAAGCAATCATCTAACCCTAACCCAAATTCCAACCCTAAAACTCAACTGAATCAACCCTAGCTTTCACCTTAAACCTAACCTTAACTTTAATCCTAACCCTAATACTGATCCTAACATTCAACCTAACCAACCCTAACTCTCACCCTAAACTTAATCTCAACTCTAACCTCAATCCTAGTGCTAACCTTGCTCAGCAGGAGAGAAGCTCACAAGGCTGCTCTGGTAGAGTCTTTGTGTGAGGTCCTGGTCCCTCCCTGGCTGGCCAGGCTCTGCAGGCCCCTGGAGCTGGAATCCCACAGTTTCTCAGGGAGATTTAAAGCCCCAGCCCCAGAAATGGCCCCACAGTCACTCAGGCACAGCCCCCGGGTGTAGGGGAGCATGACAGCCCCGCAGATTTGTGACAGCGTTGGCTCCATGCTCCTCTCCTCCTCCTCCTCCTCCTCCTCCTCCCTGCTGATTTACTGGGTGCTTCTTCATCCACCGCTCAGAATTTGTGGGGAATTCCCTCCCCCTGCCCATAAAACAGCACAAATGCCATTTATGAACCACACACTTGTGAGAAGCCACAAGCAAAGCAGCAAAATCAGCGCTGCTGGGGGAGCTCAGGTGTCTGTACAGGAGAACATTCATTTCCCTTCATTGGAAATTTGATTTCCCTGCTCTTTATCAGGATGTGATAATGGCACTGAGCACTGCAGAGAGCTTGAAATGCTCTGGATGAATTTCCCCCTTCGGCTTCCCAGGGTTTGGGATTCTCTGTGGGGCCTGCCCTGTGCCATGAGGGATTTCCCTGTCAACCCCTCAATTTCCCCACTGGGATGTGCAAAGTGCTCAGGACTGCTCTGCTCTGATGTGTTCAACAATCAGGGGCATTCATGAGTGACAATTTTTGGCCATTTCTGTGGCAGATCAGGGGGTGTGACCCAGTGTCCCTCGCTGGTGGCCACCGCCTGACCGAGCTCACGGATCAGCAACTTCCTGGAGGAAATTCTCTGCTCCATCAATTGCACATTAACATTTGCCATCCCTTCAAGCTCTGTAGATGAAGAAACATCTTCGGGAAGGGGCAGAGGGAGCCAGGCCAATTACCGGTGCCTCAGTGAGTGGAAGGAGAAGCAGCTCCACGGGTGCCAAGGCTCCCCCAGCGATGGAGCAGAGCCCGCGTGAGCAGCGCTGAACTAATTAGCGCTAAAGAGCAGCAGCCAGAGAAACTCCAGGAGTAAATGTCATTCCCAAAGTAGGGCAGGGAGGTGACTGTGGACTCATTACCAATCTTCACTGCAGGAAAAGGACACGACAGCCAGTGCAGCCTCCTGTGGGCACCCCAGGCAAGGCCGCCAAAGGTTAGCGTGGACTGAGAGGAGCAGGAATCGCTGCTGTCTCGCAGGAACAACTCATCATCATTCCAGAGGAGCTCTGCTGGTGACAAAGCGCAGCAGAGAGCCCTGCACAACTGTCACACGCGCTGTGTCCTCCTGGCCGTGCAGGGCTGCTGTAAATAATGCTCATAAGCACTGTAACCAGGTGAATGTTTCCCTCGGCCTCCTGCTATCTGCTGCTGTGCACAGGTGAAGCTGTGCTGAGGAGTCAGAGCTGTCTGCAAAGCACCCTGGCACAGAGCAGGCGGCCCCAGAGCTGTGCCAGGCCGGGGGTGCCGTGGGAGAGCAGCCTGGCAGGGGCTCGGTGGCGTTTGGGATCGCTGCCGGTCTCGTTTGTCCCCAGGACCCTCCTGGCTCATCACGTGGGAGGTTTTCCCACGAGAAATCTGTGCAGAAGATTCCTTCCAAAGGGGGCTGGCAGGAGCGGCCCAGCAAGGAGCCCACGGGCAGAAAACACCCGCTGGCATGGCCACCAGGGCTCCTCCAGGCAGCAGTGTCCCTGCCCAGTGTCCCTTCTGCTGCCTGGACCGGGCTCAGTGACAATCCCGGAAAAGCTGCGGGAGAGCAGCAGCATCCCCTCATCCTGCCAGAGCTCCTCTTCCTCCCCGCTGCCACCTCTGAGCACTGTGGGCTCAGGGGACACAGAGGGAGCTGCTCCTCAGGGCAGGGGACAGCCGGGCAGTGCCACTGTGCCCTGCACAGGCAGGGGACAGCGACAGGAGCCAGCCAAGAGCCCAGTGATGGCCACAAAATCCATGGGGGTAGAGCAGGGCAAGTGTGAGTCCAGGTGAGCCGGATGGGCATCGCTGGATGTCCAGGAACAACGAAGCCTTCTCACCTGGGACCTCACTGCAGTGGGGAGCACCCCTGGTGCTGCTCTCAGGGAGCTTCCAGGGCTGCTTTCCCAAAGCCACTTTGTGCACCATAAAATAGAGCTGGCTGTGAGGTGGGTGGGCAGATCCCTGAGAGGGAGCACCAGGGTCTGTCCAAACACCTGAGTGACACCCCATAGATAAACCACAGATAACCCCAAAATAAACCAGAGATAAACCTTAAATAAACTATAGATAAACAATAGAAAAACCCTAAATAAACCACAGATAAGACATAGATAAACCACAGATAACTCAAAAATAAACCAGAGATAAACCTTAAATAAACTATAGATAAACCATTGAAAAAAACTAAATAAACCACAGATAAGACATAGATAAACCATAGATTACCCATAAATAAACCAGAGATAAACCTTAAATAAACTATAGATAAACCATTGAAAAAACCTAAATAAACCACAGATAAGACATAGATAAACCATAGATTACCCATAAATAAACCAGAGATAAACTATAAATAAACTATAGATAAACCATAGATAAACCAGATAAGCCATAGAAAAAAACAGAGATAAACCAGAGAGAAACCATAAATAATACACAGATAAACCACTCTAAACCACAGAAAAACCTCAAATAAACCACAGATAAGCCATAGATAAACCATAGATAATCCATCATTTTCTGCAGTGCCAGCCCCCTGCTCTGCAGAGCTCTGGAATATTCTGGGTTGAAGAGAACCACAAGGATCCTGTACCAACATCCCTTGGCTTCTCAACTCACCCCTCTCTCCCTCTTCTCCCTGTCTGTCAAAACTCTTGGTCTACTTTATTTTAAGATTTCAATCTTGCTCTGTTTGACCTGAACCCCCACCATCATTTCCCCTCTGCTCTTCCTTTAATGGTCCCTGGCTGGTTCTGCTGTGCTTGTTGGGGATCAGGGCACTGAAATGTGGGAGCTCAGTGACAAAACGTTGTTTTCTACTTTTCCCCCTCCTTTCTGGATCATTCCTCACATTCTATGGGGATTTTTGGCCTGTTGCAGAGCCCTGAGCTGCCTGTCTTTGGGATTGGAGGTAATTCAAAGGAGTCTGGGAAGGGAGTGCTGCTTTCCCCCCAGCATCTCTTAGAATTAGATCCTTCTCCAGTAAATTCTCTTTGCTATTCCCATGAATAATAAAGTGACTGCAGACCACAGCCCTTCATGCCACAGTCCCTTCTCCAGATCCCTCATGAATATTCTGAACAGTTAAGTCCCTGGGACATCCTTTCATTTATTCCAGCCCATTGCTTCCTCTTCTAATGAGTTTTTAGTCCTTACAAGGGATTTCCCTCTTATCCCACTGCTTCACTGGAGCTGTTTGTTAAAAGTTCCTTCAAAATTCCAGTCCTGGTTCGATTATTCATTGATTCCTGCAGAATCCCCCAGGGGATTTCTCTGCACCACTGGATCACGTTTATCATTTCTCTGCTAATTCTGTTCCTCCTTATCACCTCTCTCCTGCCTGCAGTGCAGTCCCTGTGCCCTCAGCAGCATTTTCTCATGTCTGGGCCTTATAATTTTTTAAAGGAATGATGGAGTGCTTATTGCTGACTTTTTCCTCAGGTTTTATCTGCTGTCAGGATGGGTGAGCACAGCCCTGAGTGCCTTTAATGCTGAGCCTCCCCTTTCCAGATGCCTCCATGGTGCATTTTCTGAGATGTTCTGTTCTGTATGAATTACAAGGGATTTATCAGCAGTTTAAGGTGCCTTTAGAAAGTTATTCTTCCAAGTGTTTTGTTTGCTCTTACATTTCCTGGTCTTTGAACACCTCTCTCCAAAGGGAGCTGGAGAGGGGATTCTGTGGGGGCACATCAGATCTGGGCTTGATGAGGGGCACAGGAACCATGGACAGCCAGAGATGGACCATAGATAAGCCATAGATAAACCACAGATATATCATAGATTAACCATAGATGAACCATAAATAAATAATAGATAAATCACAGATAACCCATAAATAAACCACAGATAATCCAAAATAAACCATAGATAAACCATAGACAAACAATAAATAAATCATAGATAAACCACAGCTAATCCATAAATAAACCATAAGCCATAGATAAACCATAGATAAATCATAAATAAACTATAGATAAATCAGAGACAAATCATAAATAATCTATAGATAAACCATAGAAAAAACACAGATAAACCATAGAAAAACCATAATTAAACCACAAAAAGCCATAGATAATCCATAATTTTCTGATGAGGAATTTCCCGTCAGACACTTTTCCAGGGTGTGATGTGATTCCAAAATCTGTTTTCACTTTTCTGAAAAGAAAAGTATTCCCTTGGGCTCAGGGGGGAATATTTGACCTGTATGATTCCATTTCTTTATTCAGACTGAAGTACTTAGGATCAAATTAATTCAGAATCCTGTCAAACAGAATTTCTTTGCTGCTCAATGTCTGACAGGAGCTGCTCTGTACCGAGTCCCCAGCTCCTCCTCTGAGGATATTGATGGGGTTTTCAGGAGAAAGGGAAAAGGTTTACAGCTCCCATGAAATAGGTATTTACTTGAAACCAATGGGGTGATCTTTTCCATGGGCAAGGGTGGCATTTTCCAGCTTTAGGAGTGGCCCAATTGTCATCTGGCAAAGGATGCTCTGGCATTGTCAAGGTCTGAATAGGTGATAATTAACAGACACAGAAAAATAGCAGAAGGTTATCCTGAGCATGGATATTGCTGAGAACCAACACAGGGAATTTCAGTCTGCCTTAGGAAGGGAATTGGAGCTGTAATCTTTCCCAGTGTGGAGCCTCAACTCTTTCCTCCTGGCAGGTTTGTGAAGGTCTTTGGTCGCATCTCCCAGGCATCAGTGAAAATGCAGCTTTTGCTTCTGTTTGAGAGGCTAAAAAGCAGCTGGGACCCAGGAACCCAAACCTTGGGCTGCCGTGGGAAGTGGTTTGTGCTGTACCCTCAGCACCCCAGGCTCGGCTGTCTGCACATCTGGGCCAGGATCCATCACTCTGATCCTTCTCTGTGGGTGACACGGGTGCAACAGAGCACTCAGAGCCAGCAGGGGAAAGCTCAGCCTCCTGCAGGTGCCTGCTGGGATCATCCCCCCTTTCTTTGAGATGGTAAAATGGGACCTAGCTCTCCTCCCAAGCACAGAACCATTTCTGTGGCACACATCCCACATACCTGGGCAGGATCCCAGCGCACCCAGCAGCTCATCAGGTATTGGGGTTTTGTGTTAGAGTCTAACTCTAGAGCTAGACTTGAACCCTGGACTTGCTCTGCCAAATCAAACTTTGGTGCTGTGCTCAACTCGTGCGTTCCACATAGCTGGAACTCACTGGAATAAAAGACCTGAAACTCTTGGGGTCCTGCACCCTCCTTTGCAAACTGGTTCTTGAAGCTCCAGGTGAAATTTTAGCATGTGAGAGCCCCCCATCATGATTCCCAGGATTGATTTCCTGGCTTTGATTTTCAGAGATGGATGGAGCAGCATCCAGGTGGGTTTTTCTGTTTGATTTAATGTCACTGTGTCAGGAACTGATCCCAGCTGAATTATAATCAAACAGAAACGAGGGTGTCTAGACAGGGGTTTGCATAATTGAACAACACAACTTCACCTAATTGGATGCTGGTTTGAACACAGACCCCAGAGGAAGGACAGGAACAAACAGCCCCTTCCTGCAGGAGTGACACAGAGCAAAAACCCTGGAGAGGGAGCAGAACCTCGGGAAAGGTGGCTGGAGGGACAGCAGGGAGCTGGAAAAGTGACACGAGCTGTGTCCCTTCAGGGTGTCACATGAAACACAAGGACTTTCTGTTCTGGCCTCTGGCATGGCCCCCCTGCCCATCCCTGCTCCAAGAAGGACACAGCTCCTTGCTTTCCTTCTCCCTCACACATGGAGGGAGGGGACAGGGCCTAGACAAACAAAGAAATAAACCCCACACACATTTAGCAGTGTAAAACCAACCTCAGCTGCCAGAGGAGCCTGCTAATTAACTGAACGAGATTTCTTGGAATGAGAAAATATTACTTATTTCATTAGCTGCATGGTAATTGTGCTTCGGAATGAATCGAGAGATGAATCTAAGAATTAAGATGTAAAAAAAAAAAAAATAAAAAATAACCACTACCAGAAAAATGTTTTAACCCAGGAGGCAGGTTAGGTTAAACATCCAGGAACATTGTGGGGAAGGAATGACATGGAGCACCTGGAATGGGATTTTTTTGCTTCCATGGCAAATGTGGAGATCTTGTCCCCTGTGTCCCTGGGGGTCCCAACAGCAAGGATTTCTGCTGTCAGAACTGGACCTTGAGCTGAGCCTGAGTAACCCAAAATGTGGGAGCAGAATTCCTGGGATTTTCAGCAGCTGGTGAGCACCGAGCTGAGCACAAACCTTGGGCAAGGCTGTCCCAACATGGCCCTCGGGACCTGAGATTCCAGAGGGGTGTTCAGAGGGTCAGACCTCTCCACGGGTGGATCTGTGGAGATGGGATCATTATTTGGACACTGTAGAGCAGCAGGAGCTGCCAGGTTTGGGATGCAGCTGGTGGGCCGGCAGAATGTGGTGAATAATGGGAAAATTACTCCATGAATAATGGGCACGTTGGATGAATAATCCCTTGGCAAATAATCTGGGATCTGCTGGAGCTGTCAGCAAGGGCCTGGTGCTGCCTGCGTGTGCTGGGGAAGGGCTGAGGAGTCTGCAGCTCCAGATCCAAGCTTTGTTCTACAAAGCCTGACAAAGTCCAGATGGTTCATGAATGGAAAAAGGGTTTCATCCTGGGTAAAAAAATGCAAACGTGGAATCAATGGTTCTGCCGAGCTGGGGGTGGGAAAGGGAGTGAAAATAAACCCAAAAATGCAAGTTCAGTCTGCAGCAGGGCCAAAAGAAAAAATGCAAACAAACAGGTCAAGAGCAGCTCTGGGATCAAGCAGAAGGTGCAGAACACAAGCAGAGCTCCAAGCCTCCCTGCACCTCCAAAAACCAGCGATGATCTGTCCCTCTGTGCCACACCTGTCCCTCTGTGCCACACCTGTCCCTCTGCTGGGCTTTTAACCCTTCCCCAGGTTCCTCTGAGCTGCCCAAGCCAGGCTGAGGAAATGTTCATTCTGCTTGGGACCAAAGGAAGCAAGATTTGTACTGGAAAGGCATCTCCACCGTGGTGCTGTGCTCCTGAAGTGGCTCTGTGTTTGGGGAGTGGTCAAACTGGTTTCCAGGCAAAAATTAAAGCCAAATTCTGGGGGAGTTTTGTTGGTTGTTTTTTGTTGTTGTTGTTGTTATTGTTGTTTGGTTGGTTTGGTTTTTTGGGGGTTTTTGTGTGTTTTTTTTTTGTTTGGTTTTTTTTTTTTTTGTTTTCCCCAGGCAGACCTTACAGAATGGAGAGAATCCTGCCTGGTGTCACAGCACAGCTCAGTCTGGGGGTGACATCAGGGGACATGAGCTGATTTCTGTCCCCATCTCCTCCCTCAACCAAAACTTTCTGCCAAGCTTATTTCCATTCTGAATTTTCCTTTCTGGATGTGTCTCCAGCACAACTCCTGTGCAAGCTCTGAGCTCCTCAGCCAGGGCTTTGCAGGATCCCACAGGATCCACGGCTAGAACACAGGAGCCAGGGGACAATTCCAGATATCCTGGACTCCAGCGCCCCCAGTTCTGCTGAGCCTGTGTGCATCCATGGTTCCATTTCTGTGCTCCTGAGCAGACAGGGATGAGTTCCCCCCTCTGCATCTCCAGTGAGCTGCTCTGGGTAATGTATGCTTGGAAACTGAGAGCCAGCAGCTGCAGGGTTTCTTTGGTCCCCTAAGCTCCCAGCTGTTTAATATACTTGTATTTTTGTGAGCAGCACAGCCAATTGTGTAGGTGAGCTTAAAGGGAAAACTGCCTGTGAACAGAACTGATTAAACATCAGGAAATACAAAGCACCCTGAGACCCAAACGACAGAGCCACCCGATGAAAAATCCACAAAGAGATTTTAATTAGAATTTATTACATCGGGCAAAAATAAACATCTAAAAAGTCAAGATTAAATCCTTCAATCAATACAGAACTTCACAGACAGAGAGGACTCTTGCTCCTTTCCAGCATCAGCCCAATTCCTTTTCTGAAGGCCCCTGGAAACAGAAAGACAAAGAAAAAAGGGTTGATGCAGCAGATTTAACATCCAGGTGTAACCAAATATCCTCACCCCACCAGGGTGTCCTGGTGGCCATGAGCTCCCAGTTCCACTGCAGCAAACCATTTTCAGTATGACTGGACCACTTTACAGCACAACCAAATCCTGCATCCCATCCTGCATCCCATCCCCATCCTTCATCCCATCCTCATCCTGCATCCCATCCCCATCCTGCATCCCATCCCCATCCTTCATCCCATCCTCATCCTGCATCCCATCCCCATCCTGCATCCCATCCCCATCCTTCATCCCATCCCCGTCCTGCATCCCATCCCCATCCTTCATCCCATCCTCATCCTGCATCCCATCCCCATCCTGCCTCCCATCCTCATCCTGCATCCCATTCCACATCCTGCATCCCATCCTCATCCTTCATCCCATCCCCATCCTTCATCCCATCCCCATCCTGCATCCCATCCCCATCCTGCATCCCATCCCCATCCTTCATCCCATCCCCATCCTTCATCCCATCCCCATCCTTCATCCCATCCCCATCCTTCATCCATTCCACATCCTGTATCCCATCCATGCCCTGCATCCCTGTTTTCTGATGTCCACCTGCCACTTTGCCACAGGAAATATTTGCTCCCTTGAGCTTGAGTGCTCCTTGCACTCAAAGCCTTCACTGAAGGCATCACTTCTGCTGAATTAGGTGAAATAAATTCTCTCCTCTCCATGTGAGAGGTGTTGCCTTTGCTCCCAGCACCATCCTGTGTGCAGCAGTGTGATCCCAAACCCTCCTGCAGACAGGAAGGAATCCTTCCACGAGGCCCTTTGATGTCAGCTCCACTCCAGAACAGAATCAATCTGCTGAGCAGCTTGGGAATACTCCTGGCTTGCTGCTTGCCAGGAGAAGTGAACAAGGTGTTAACAAGGACAACAAGGCCTGAGAGGAAAGGCAGCAAGTGCAAGACAGTTTCCAGAGACAGGAGCTGGTTAAGGCCAGGGTTTTAAGTGTTCCCAGCCCAGCCCAGCCCAGCCCAGCCCAGCCCAGGCAGCTCTCCCGGGCTCTCAGGGTCAGCTCAGCCTGCTGGAAGGGCAGTTCACCTTGGATTTCAGGTGCCAGTCAGGAGAAGGGGAGTGTAGTTCGAGTATTTGCTGTGCTGTGGGTGCCCTGGGTGACTCTGAGAATTTATTGATAGGAGTCCACCACGAGGAAATTTGCAGATTACACCAAGCTGGGTGTGAGTGTGGATCTGCTGCAGGGTAGGAGGGCTCTGCAGAAGGACCTGGGCATGCTGGATCCAAGGCTGCTGACTCACCCAAGGACGTTTTGTGCCTGTGACCTGCATACAGGAGGATTTTAAACCATCCCAAATCTTTGCTCTGGTCCAGGATGGATCAGCACATGTGGTCAGGGAGGTGCTGCTCATCCCCCCTCCACTGGTGGCTTCCCAGGTCACCCCCAGCCTTGCCTTGCTGCAGTGCCACCTCTGCCCCTGGGCCATGGCAGGAGGGACTCTGCTGCTGGAGCTTGGTGGCATCTGGTGGCTTCCAGAAGAATTGGGTCAGGTTTGAGTCAGCTCACAAAGGTCAGGAACAGGTAGGATTTTCTTCTGGTGAGAAACTCTCCATGTCTTTGGGGAGGTTGATTCCAATCTGGGCACCACAGAAGATTTGTCTGCAATATTTTCCAAGTCCTTTATTTTGCTGGGAAGCAGTGAAATGGGTTTTCAAGCGATCCCTCCTTTCATCCGCTGATTCTTTGCTAGTAACATGTATTTAATTCCAGAGCAGCGTGTTCCCAGAGTGTCTGGAAGGTAAATGAGAAACTTTTGCTATTCAGAAGGAAAAATAACATGTCTTTCACAGATGCTGCCTATTCTTACGATTGTTGCTACTCCAAACAAGTTTGCCTGCAATGTGAAATAAATGTCCTCATTTATAATCTTTGTAAATCACAAAAGAAACAGGTGAAGGCTTCCTAGGAAAGAGAGTGCAGGAGTGAGAGGAACAGCAATTACAGAGAGCAGGGACTGAGCTGCTTTGGGATGATTTTGTACTGGGAAAGTAGAAATGGCTGTGACAGGAACATCTCAGGAAGGGCACGACCCTGAAGATTCCCTCCTGACCCCATCCAAAGGATGCCAGCAGGGATGGAGGAAGGGCAGTGCTCTGAAAGATCATTTTTGGACCCATTGGTTCAAAGGGGAAGCACCAGCATTAAAAACTGGGATGAAAAGTCACACTTAAGTGTCAGGTCCTTCCCAGTCCAGCCCATTCCCTGACTGTGACACTTCTGAGCAGGGGACAGTTTGGGATGATCCCAGTGCTGTGCCAGCACTTCCCTGTCTTTCCCAGGAATGCTCTGAAGAGCTGGCAGTGCCCACAGGGACATCCCCGAGTCTCTGCATCTGATGCCGTAATTGCAGCATGAGCTGTGACAATTCCTGCTCAAACCTTCCCCCTGTTCTCCTGTGAACAGAGCATTTTTAATTAACACACAATTTCAAAGGCTGCAAGACTTCCTAAATCAATGCAAATTCTGTGTTTGCACAGGAGGAGGAGGAGGAAGATTTCAGAGCCCACTCTGTGAGGAATGAATTTCATCTCACGGCTGGTTCAGTGCACAGATGTCTGCTCGGGAATGGATTTCTGGCCATCAAACATTGCCTTTGATGCTGTCAGACAGTTTTGCCATGTTTGATCCTGATTACCCTGAGCATCCCACCGTGGGCTGGGGTAGAATTAGATGGGAAAGGATCCCAGCAATTTATTCCACATAGCAATTGTCCCGTGAAGTATTTCTGTGGACGAAGTTCCAGCTCAGGCAGATTTCATTCCACAAATATTGGTGTTTCTGGTGGGTTCTGGGTCTTCTCTCTTGAATCCCTAATCCTGGGGCTGCTCCATGTGCCCCAGCCTGTCAGAGTGGGGCAATTGGATCTCCAGAAGTCCCTAAAATGAGCAGAGGAAAAGCAATTTCTCTGCTACAATGCAATGAGAGATCCAGTACAGAACCAGGTGAACATTCACTGCACTGTCCACAGACAGAAGGAAAATAATTTGGATTATTCTCCTTCCTTTTCTTTCTCCTTTCTCCTTCTCCTCCTTCTCCAAAGGAAGTTAAGAAAGAACAGCTGAGACCTAAAGCACCAAAGCCTGAACTCCATAAGGTGACGGCACTGGGATCCTCCAGCTGCTCCAAGCTGATTCCAAAGGAACATCCTGCACCCAGCTCTGGGCTCTGGGCACTGCAGGCTCCTCCACTCTTTCCAGGAGCAGAAGTTGAGCCCCAGCTCTGCAGGCCTGAGCCAGGATGGCCGTGGGACATGGAACAAACCTTGCTGAGGTCACAGAATCATGGAACTGCTGAGGCTGGAATGGAACTTTGGGGTCGCCAAGCCCAACCGTCCACCCACCACCACATTCACCTCTAACTCATGTCCTCAAGTTGTATTTTGAACACTTCCAGGGATGGTGACTCCACCTGGGCCCTGGGTAGCCCATTCCAGTGCCTGACATCCCTCAGCATGCAGAAATGTTCCCTCATATCTAACCTAAACCTCCCCTGACTCCACCTGAGGCCATTTCCTCTCGTCCTGTCACTGGGAGAAGAGATTGGCACCCCCTCACTTTAACTCCTGTCAGGGACTTGTGGAGCCACAGGCAAGGCAGGAGGTCAAGGAGGGATGAGGTGGGCTGCAGTCACCTCAGGTGTGCCCCAGGACCAGAGGAAGCCACGGCACCTTGGGAATGAAGCTGGGGAGTTGGGGGCAGTAAATGATGGACTGATTGCTCCATCCATGTGAGCTCATGCTCCAGGAAAGCCCAGAGGGCTATGGAAAGGTGGTGTCTGGGGGCTTCTGGCTTGTTCTGAGAGAAAGTTCCTGGAAAAAGCCCAGGGCGAAATTGTTGGGGTGTCCTGACCAGGAGTTGGACTCAATGACCTTTGTGGGTCCCTTCTGACTGGGGGGGGGGATATTCCAGCATTCCATGCAAAGGATCTCTGAGTGTCTCTAGTCCATCCTTTGTCTCAGATCAGGACAATCTTCAACAGCACATCAGATCCTCTGTGGACCCCAAAAACTTCCAAGGACTGGCACACACCTTCCCTAGGTGTCCTGCTACAGGGAAGATTTTTCGTATTAAAAACAGGGAAGAGAGAGAATTCTTGCTGTGAAGAGGCTTCCCAAACACTGGTTAAAGAAGTGGATGAAACCCATTCCAGCCAGATCCAGCTGTTCCTCACAGCTGGGACCATAAAATCTCACTTGCTGGTTTTCCAGCATGTCCCAGTCAGGCCTTGCCCAAACTTTAGGAATATGGAATATGCAGTCCCCTAAGCAGTTCTGGGTGTTTGGAGCTGCACAAAAGCAACATTGAAGGTATTTCATTTTTCTCATCCCCAGTTCTCCATGAGAGACAAAATATAGAAAGCAAAGTTCTCCTCATCAGTCTTAGACAAAGAAATGCATTATCCATTAAAAGTCTTAGATCTTAGATTTAATCATTTGTCTGCACCTCTTTGGCTTATCACAATATGGTCATTTACATTTATGAGATTTGGAAGAGATTTAAAATATTATGAACTTCCCAAATCCTCAGATTAAAAAAAAAAAAAAGCTTTTTATTTTGAGTTTATGAACAAAACAATCCAAGACAAATATCGAGGGGTGGGAAAAGAAGAGGAAAAGCACAAAATTCCATTCTGGCTTCAATCTGGGAATGTCTTTCAGGAGGTCAGTTTGTCAGTGCCAGGCAGACTGCTGGGATTAAATGCAGGATGGATGGATGAACATTCCTCCAAACTGGATGATTTCCCCTCATCCCTGCCTGATATGTCACCAGGAACTCCTGGCCAGAGATCTCTGCCAAGGAAACTTCCCAGGCCTGTCACACTCTGCTTTGCTTCTTCCCACAAATTCTTTGGCCTTTTGCTATGTTTTTGGTTGAAAATATCAGGAAAGCCTAAGAGCTGATGGCACGGATAACTCCGAGCCAGGCTTGTACAAAGGACAGGAGCACTGAAGGTCCCAGCCTTGATTTCCTCACTCATCCATCCACTACATTCCACCAAACCACCCTCTGTGGCTTGGACCAAAAGCATCTCCTGAAATCCCAAATCTTGGACATCCAGAGTCTTGAGTGAAATCCCCAATGTCTGTCCAGCTTCTCCTGGCTGTTCCAACTCCAGCAGCCATTCCTAGGGAATTGAGGCAGATGAAGGTCCCCTTGCCTCCTGTCAAGTCTTCCACACCTAGGACAGGAACAATTGAAGGATTCTGAAGGGCTGGTGGCCACAGGACTGAGGGAGAAGGCAATTTCTGGGTTCTGGAGCTGGTTGAAATCCCAGCACTGACAGAAGTGTCCTGCCAGGCCTGGAGCTCGTCCATCCTTTGATTCAGTGGGTGCAGCAGCCACGATTCCCCTCCAGACCTGCAGTTCCTCCTCCTGGCCGTGGCAGTGCCGAGGACATCTCCGCCCGTGCTGCTTCTGGGCTCTCCTGCAATCCCTGCTCACGGCACTCTGGGTCAGTCTGGAAAAGCACTGGCTCCGTTTCTGGGTCAGAACCTGTGGAAATCTTCCACATCTTCCACAGTCACAGCTTTGAAAACTCAGCTCCAGCTGCGAGGGGACTGACCTCTCCAGAGCAGGAGGATCCTTTCTGAAGCTGCCAGGAGAGCATTTTGTTCTTGCACTGCTGAGTCCTCTCACAGAGGGCTCTGGGCTGACTTTTCTCCTTCCCCTACTTCCATTACTTTCCTTACCTTGAAACGACAACCAAAATTGGAAGAGAAAAGCAAAAAAGAACTTTTTTAGGCAAAGTATGAAAGCAAATGCAGTGAAGTGGTACAGAGCAGACCTTGCCTGTGTGACCAGACCCTCCTGAGGTTCTCCAGCCCTTCCTGGAGGGACATGGAAGGGAGCAAGGAGCCTCTGTGTGACTGGGAATATTCCTTCTCTCCATCTCCATGGGCACATGGACAACGCTGCCCTCACCTGCAGTGGCTCCACAGGACGCGTGACCCTGCCACACTGACAGCTCTATTTTGCTCCCACTCTGAGATGACTTGCAGCCAAAAAAAAAGAAAAAAAAAACAAAAAAAAAAAAAACCCAAAAAAACAAAGTTAAGATGCAAAAGCAAGAAAATTGTGTCAATGGTGTTTGGCTGTGGCCCAAGCCCAGGAACACAGCAGGCGTGGGAGCTCCCTTGGATGTTTTTGCCTGATGAACGCCCACTTGAAACGGCTGAGGAATTTCAATATTTGGACAGATGGCTGGATTCCCAAACCAAGTTTAAAATACATATGGAAGCTCTTCAGAAATCGCAGTCTCTTCCTTTGCTCTGAGTTATTTCTTGGAAGAAAATATTCTTCCTTTTTTGTTGTTTGAATGACCACAGTTGGGAACATCTTCTCACCATGGGCTGCACAGGATCTGGGATAATTTTCTTATTTGTGTCCCCCTCCAGGATACTGGGAAGGGCTGTCCTTGGGATCACTGCCTTTCAAACACATTGGATTTTGTCTGCAATCAAGGAGAGCTCTGGTATCACCAGGTAATAAACTCTGAAAGGCCCATTTCCACATAAATCATATCCAAACTCTCCTTTTTCACATAAATTATATCCAAAATCCCAATTTTCCCATACATCCTATCCAAACTCTCCGCCTGGCTGCACTTGCAAACCAAAGAAGAAAATTATATCGTCACAAAGGAGTTGAAATTATAAAAAGGTCACAAAGGAGTTGAAATTTTAAAAAGGGAGGTAAAAAAAATCTGGTATGAAAAGAAAATAATGAACATTTAATCTTCCTCCTGGTCAGTGCCATTCTTCTGAAAACCGGAAAGAACAATAAAACTAATAGGAAAATAAACTTTTTAGGTTTAAAAAAATCTGTTACTTCATGAATAAGAGGCTGAGCAAACCCCCTGACCTGTGCAAATCAGATCAGGCCCTGGGAGTTTCTCACCCTGCAGGGCTCAGTGTCGTTAATGGAATTGCCATTCTCTGTTTAGTTTGGATTTTTTGGATTAAAGTTACCTCAGAGATTTGAACTGCTAAAATAAAACTGGGAGATGTCCTATAAATCAGAGAGCAAAATGAGCTGCAACAGAATGCACTTAATCAGAGAATCACAGCATGGATTGTATTGAAAAGGACTTAAATCCCATCCAGTGCCACCCCTGCCATGGCAGGGACACCTTCCACTGTCCCAGGCTGCTCCAGCCCCAATGTCCAACCTGGCCTTGGGCACTGCCAGGGATCCAGGGGCAGCCACAGCTGCTCTGGGAATTCCACCCTGTGCCAGGGCCTGCTCACCCTGCCAGGGAACAATTCCTAATTCCCAATATCCCATCCAGCCCTGCCCTGTGGCAGTCTGAAGCCATTCCCGGTGTCCTGTCCCTCCATCCCTCGGGAATTGTCTCTCCCGATCTTTCCTGCAGCTCCTTCAGGTCCTGCAAGCTCACACTGAGCTCACCCCAAAGCTTCTCCTCTCCAGGTGAACAATCCCAGCTGTCCCAGCCTTTCCTCCCAGCAGAGCTGCTCCATCCTCTGCTCATCCTGGAGCCTCCTCTGGATCTCTCCAGCAGCTCCAGGTTCCTCCTGTGCTGGGCCAGAGTTGGGGCAGCTCTGCAGGTGGGGTCTCACCTGAGCACAGGGCCACAGGGGCAGAATCCCCTCCCCTCTCTGCTGCTCACACTGGCGCTCAGCTCAGCCCAGGGCAGGGGGGTCTGGACTGGGGCAGGTCCAGCTCTCACCTACAGCACCCACAAGGTTCTGCTCCATCTGCTCATCCCAGCCTGGGTGATCCTGGGTGTTGTCCCCAACCCAGATGCAGCCCTTTCATGTGGCTGCTGCCAGGATCAAACCTCAAGCAGGTGCCTACAAATCCTACAGATCCTAAAGTTCCTACAGATCCTACAGACCCTATAGATTCTGCAGATCTTGTGGAGCAGACATAGCCCTGGAACCAGCCCTCCTTCCCTCCCTCCCTCCCAAATCACCCGTTGCAGACAGAATCTCACTGAGGATGAAGGTATTTGCCCTGTTAGCATGGAAAACATGCACTCCAAGTCTTGTTGGAGTATAAACTGCCCAGAAACTCTTTTTTCTCAAGAAATGTATTTATTCAATCCTTCTTTGATCATCCAGGGATAGAAGCCTCAGCTATGTCTTTGCACATGAAACAACTATTTTTTTGTTGCAGCAACCTGAGCAGGTTGGTTTAGTGACAGTGATTTATGGAGAGGTCCCTTTTTGGAGGCTATAATGTTAATTAATTGCTTCTGGAGGACTTGGATAAAAAGCATATTTACTCCTGCCACAGTCAAATGTTCAATATTTTGTGCATTCCCCAAATCTTTCCCATGGATGTCCACAGAACAATGGCCCAGCAAATGAAACAGCTGCAGGAGGAGATCAGACACAATTCCGAAACAGTCAATTATTTAGATTAATTAATGAGTAATGCCTCTGCATGCATTTTGCATGTCATTTGAATATTCCAAAGCTAAAGCTTTCAGCTGCTACTGTGCCTCTGGCAGAGCCACATTCCTTGTAGCAATCACAGGGAATGCTGCTCTACAGAAACTTCGGGATTTCAGTGTGCCAGGAGTCCTTGGGAAACCCAGCAGTATCTCTGAGGAGCAGCAGAGCCTGTGTTTAAAGTGGTTCCAGGGCAGAAAAAGCTCTGTAGGTGTCTCAGCGAGTAGGGAAGCATCCCTTGGGATTGGTTCTGTAAATGCCTAGAACCTGCATTCTGATCCTTCTGTGTATTCAGGCACCTCCCTCTCACAAAATTACCAGGGATTATGTGATTTTAAAAATCCTACCGGGTGCTTATTTGCATTTTTATGTGCCTGGCTGCATTTAAAATAAAAAACATTCCTGGCAGCCAAGTCGAAGGGAATCCAAAGGGAATCCCTTGGTCTCTGCTCACTCCAGGACTGGGGACAGATCCACATGTTCAGTGCCACTTTGCTGCAAATTCCTGGCCTGTGCAGACTTTAGGGGTCATGCAGAGAGATCCAGAGTCCCAGGATGGTTTGGGCTGAGATTTAAGGATCACCCAGTGCCACCCCTGCCATGGGCAGGGACACCTCCCAGTACCCCAGGGTGCTCCAAGCTCTATCCAGCCTGGTCCTGGGCACTTCCAGGGATCCAGGGGCAGCCACAGTCTCACATGCTGCCACTGAATTCCACAGGAAAAAACTCTTTGGGAATGGTCTCTGGTCTGTGCTGAGCCCTGAGCGCTGAGCAGGAGACTCGAGGTCAGCACAGCTCAGACCATGCCATGGAGTGTGAGACGAGCAGTGTTATAATAGTCAGGGTAAGAATGATCAATCCCAGACAATTCCCTGGTTTTACTGAGCTCCTTGGTCTGGATTCAGGCTGCAATTCCCCAAACCAGGCTGTTGTTTCTGGGTTTTACCCCATCAAGGCTGCAGAGCAGCACAGAGAGCCAGGAGGGAGAGAGGCTCCTCCAGCCTCCCTGCTTAGAGTCACGGAATTGTCAAGGTTGGAAAACACTTCTAATTCTTCACCAAGGCCAACTGTCAACCCAGCACTCCCAACCAAGCAATTCCTTCCCTCTGCCTCACCAAGACAGGGGAGGAAAACATGCCAGGAGATGTGGGAAGACTCCTTATGCCAAGGCAGTCTTCAGCTTTCAGAATTCTCCTTCACAAGAGGACAAAATAATTAAAATAATTCTGCTTAGAAATGTCTAAGAAATAAAATGGAAGATACAGGAGCCCAGCCCAGAAAGCTCTGCAAAGCCTGAGGGAGCAGAGGGACCAGACCAAGGCTGTTTCTGGAAGCACAAATGCTCTGCCTTGACATAGGAATGTCCTTCAAGAGCAAAACACAAAGCTGAACATCGAGATGTCCCAGCTTCTTCCACAGGAGCTGAGAAAGGGAGGGTGGCAGAACCCCCCAGCCCCTCAGTGACACCTCCCCCTGTCCCCTGGCTGCCCGAGAGCAGCTTTATCAGTGGTGGAGGTGATAACACCGGATACTCTCAGAGGAATGAAGGCAATGGAAAAGATCCTGCTGGAAGTGGGGGGGTGAAGCCCTCAGAGGCTCGAGCTGGGAGTGAGAAGCACAAATACAAGACATGGAGTGCCACAGAAGCCCTGAAAGTAGCCCCTTGTCCCCTCTCCCTCACAGCCTGGGGACCTGCTGTAAAGTCTCAGAGGACTCAAAGGTCCCTTTCTCCTCCCAGGCTGGGGCAGGTTCAACATCCTTGGCCATTCCTGGGCATCCCCTGCTCATCTCAGCTCTCTGCAGCCACCCCAGGGAATCCCCTCACTCCCTCTGTTCCAGAAATTTGATTTGGATCACAGAATCACAGGATCACAGAATCACAGGATCTCAGAATCACATAATCCCAGGATCACAGAATCACAGAATCACAGAATCTCAGAATCACAGAATCACAGAATCACAGAATCACATAATCCCAGGATCACAGAATCACAGAATCACAGAATCACAGAATCACAGAATCTCAGAATCACATAATCCCAGGATCACAGGATCACAGGATCACAGAACCACAGAATCACAGAATCACAGGATCACAAAATCACAGAATCTCAGAATCACAGAATCTCAGAATCAGCAGATTGGAAGAGACCTTCCAGACCATCAAGTCCAACCCATGCCCTAACATCTCAACTAACCCATAACACCCAGTGCCACATTCAGACTTTTTTTAAACACATCCAGGGGACTCCACCACCTCCCTAGGTACACCATTCCAGTACTTGACCACTCTTTCTGTAAGAAACTTTTTCCTAGTTTCCAATCTATATTTCCCTTGGCACATCTTCAGGCTGTGTCCCCTGGTTCTGTCGGTGCTGCCTGGACAAAGAGACCAACCCCAGGTGACCACAGCCACCTTTCAGGAGTTGTTGACAGGGACAAGGTCACCCCGAGTCGATGTAACAGTGATGTTGTTTTGCACTACTTAAGTAGTGATTTGTCTGGAGCCTCTTCACTTAGAGCCAGGATTAAAAAACACATGAAGGAAATGGATTTTCTTGTGTTTGGACTTGGTTGTTTATTAAATCTTATTTAGAGCACAGAAAATCCAGCAACACTTCTAGCCACCAGCTCAAAGCAAGCAAAATGGAGGAGAACCTAGATAGTTAAAAGGTCTCTTAAAGCTAAACAGTCCAATAGAGAATTAACACATATATTATTTATACTTTTAACTCAATAACCAAATTTCTGTGACCCACAGCGCAGCACTGACTGTCCAACCAGAAACTACTGCCTGAAACCATGGAGAAGAAGGAAGATGAACACCAAGAGACACCACAGAAAATCCTCCATCTTGTCCCATACCTATTACTATATTATAAAAACCTCACATTTAAAACCTTTCACCATGTGAAATCACACACTTCTCTTTAGCTACACACCAGTGATTTTAACTCCATCACTCAAATTTAGAAGCCGTCTCCAAGGCCTCAGGTGAAAAGCAGTGTTCTCCTGGGGGTCAGTGCCAGAAAGCACAGAAAACTCAAAAACCCAGGTTTCTGGGATCCAACACAGTCTCCTTTTCTCCAGGCTAAACAACCCCAGCTCCCTCAGCTGTTCCTCACAGGGCTGGATTTCGGTCAGAGCACTCCTTGCCCTGCAGACAGAGAACTTTCAGCATGGGAGATGGTGCCAGGCAGAGCAGCAAAGCCAGGGATGTTCCTGTGAGGAGCAGCAGCTCCAGAGCTCTGCCTGCAGGGGAAATTCCAGAGGAGCTGGGCTCCAAGGCTGATCCCCCATGGATGCAGGGGTGGGTGACAAACCTGGGGGCTCCATTGGCTTCTCCCTGTGAGCTGTCACACCTTCAGCTGCCCCAAATAGTCACCGTGCCCTTCCCTCTGGATCCTGCTCCATCCCACGGAATCCACAGGGCAGGAGCCACATTTGGCTCTGGGTGAATCCTACATGAGCAGGGAGAAGAAGAGAAAGAAGAGCAAGAAGAGCTAGCAGCCCCCAGGCTGGGCTCATTTCTGCATTTTCTTTCATTTCGCTCCTGATGGGCTCTTTCCATCCTCTCTGCATTTTCTGTTATCCCCAAACTATTCCTCAGGCTGTGTCTGACCACTGAGTGACCACTGCCACCAGTGGAGAGGCTCTGGCAGGCACTGGTAGAGTAGATTTGGAGTATTTGCAGTAGATTTAGGGTATTTGAGGCAAATTTGGGATATATGATGTAAATGTGGGGTATTTCTAAAAGATTTGGGATATCTGCAGTAGATTTGGGGCATTTGAGGTAGATTTTGGATCTTTGAGATAGGTTTTGGATATTTGCAGTAAGTTTGGGGTATTTGTAGATGATTTGGGATATTTGAGGTAGATTTGGGTTATTTGTGATAGATTTCAGATATTTGAGGTAGGTTTGGAATATTTGCAGTAGGTCTGGGATATTTGTGGGATATTAGTAGTAGATTTGGGATATTTGTAGATGATTTGGGATATTTACAGTAGATCTGGGATAGCCCAAGGCCCATCTAAGCACTGGGCTGATCACTGCATCAGTTGCTCCACAAAGATCTTCTAAGCCCATGTGTTCTTGGAAGAGCCTACCCATGGAAAAAGCCTAATCTGATGGAGAATAAATAAATGGTTTAATAGTCTTGTCCAGATTAGTTTTAGATTTATACCTCTTTGGATTCACCTGTTCCAAACAGAGGTTTAAAACTCCATCCAAAGCCAGTGTGTGAATTTAGGAAACCCCTCCATAAAGTGTAATTAATTGGAACAAAAGAGAAAGATGACCTGACACATAAATCCCTAAAAATGAGAGCTGATAGAAGTGCAAAAGGCTGATGAGTTGGAAGGATATTCCTGTATTGAGGCAGCCACATCTGTGTGGAAGTGCCATTCTCAAGGAGACACCTTTCAAGCTACAAAAAGGTTAAATTTTGAAGTCCAATCCTCTGATAACTAAAATATCCCTGAACTCTGTATGGCTGCAGAGGAGCGAGGGATTAGCACAGTCTGAAATGAAAAGCCAGCCCACGTGTGGGTGTGGAGAAGGGGCTGTGCTTGGCACATCCTGGGGATCCTGGAAAGGCTCGGAGAGAAAAGGCTCAGGGAAAGGCTGAAAGCCTGAGGAAATCTTGACCTGGACATGCCTGGGATGCTGGATTTGGGATCTGTTTGATATATGGAAATGCTTTGAAAGCTGAAACCAGAATTAGCCCTGCTCCCTGATTAAGTAGAGGCACATTTCAGTGTGCTGGGGTGGGATGGAGCTCCTGAGAGCCACTGCTGGCACTCCCTGTGGAGACAGAAATTCTCTTTCCCATGAGCTGACCCACACTGCCCACACCTTCAACTCACTTTTTATTTCACTTACAGGATGAGCCAAGAGCTCAACACTGCCTGCAACCCTCATCCTGCTGAGAAGGAACTCATTAGAGGGGATTATGGCAAATAAAGTTCGAGGAAATGAAGGTAACTCATTAAAACTCATTAAAACAGGATGATTTTTGCTGGCAGCTATGCTCCCATCAGAGCTCTGCAGAGCTGCGTGGAATTCCAGAAGTCCTGGGCTTGGGATATCCCACAGTGGAAAACAGGGAGAGCCCAGCCTCAGGAACTGCCTCGACCAACTGGAAGAAGAACAATTCCACCTTTAGCCCATTCTGCATGGAATTACAGGAGTCCTGAGCTTTCCAAACTGCTCAGAGACACCTGGAGGGGGTTTGGGGCTTTGGGGGGTGCTGCTTTTGTTCCCTGTGGGAACACAGAGCAGGCTAAGGGAGAACATCCCGCTCCAGAGGGGAACAGGGAGAGCCCAGCCTCAGGAACTGCCTCCCTGACCAGCTGGAAGAAGAACAATATCACCTTTAGCTCGTTCTGCAGTGCCCAGTGGGATCTCCTGCTGGCTTCCCTGGCACAGCAGCTGCCAGCTGGCCGTGCTGGGATGGCTCCAAGCTGGCCCTGCACAGCTTCCCAAGGAAGCTGAACAAAGCAGCTGCCTGCAAGCCAGGAAACTTTCAGCTTTTTATATAATTTTTTTTAATCTCCTTGAAGGTTTGGAGCTCTGTGGCAGCCAGAGAAGGCAGGTGCTGCAGCAATTAGGAGTGCAGGACTTCCATGGAGCCATTGAACATCCCAATTATCTGCTCTGACAAAGGCTCAGCTCTCCCCACATCTGTTCTCTCCATTTCCAGGAGCTCGTTTGTAACCCTATCCATGGATTGCTCTTGGCTGGCTCCTCTGAGATCTGCCTGTGTCACTTCCAGCTTTCTGATTGTCCAATTACCTCCATCCCTGCCTTTGCCCTGTCCCATCCTATTGATTTATTCTCTGCTGCATGGGGGGTTTATCCAGCCCCTCTCAGTGCAGTGGGGCATCCCTGCCTGCAGCAAAGCCAAGGCTGTGGAAGCAGGAGAGGTCTGAAAGGAGATATGGAACTTGCATCAATCCCACAGGAAGAGAGTGATTAAATCCTACTTTTTGGGAATGTTCCATGCAACAGAGACAGTTGAGGGGAAGGACAGACAGGACACAGGGAATGGCTTCAAACTGACAGAGAACAGGTTGAGGTTGGGATATCGGGAAGGAATTGTTCCCTAGGAGGGTGGGCAGGCCCTGGCACAGGGTGCCCAGAGCAGTGGATTCCTGGATCCCTGGCAGTGCCCAAGGCCAGGTCAGCGCAGCCTGGGACAGTGGATGGTGTCCCTGCCCATGGCTGGGGTGGGACTGGATGGGCTTTAATGTCCCTTCCAACACAAATCACTGGGATTCAATACTGGCCTCAAAGGTGCCTCCAGAAGGAAAGAACCAAGCATTGCTTTCCTTGGGTTTTCATTTTGTTTTTTTCATAAACTTCACATTCCCAGAATTTCTTTCTCATTATATACACCTGCTTCTACACCTGCTGATACCTTCTGGTAACACAGATGTCTCTGATCTCTCAGTTTATAAAAACGCCAGTTCAATATATTTCTGCAAAATATGATGGGACTGGAATTGAATCTCCTGTTTGTTTGGGTTTCCATTTCATTACCAAGCCACTTGGCAAAACTGAGCACATTTATTTTAGATATTTAGTGTCACTACACATCCATTTACCTTCCTCCTTCCAAATGGGGCATGTGAGGAGTATTTAGTTTTTTCCCAGGTGGATTCAGCTCTTTCTGGTCCTGGGGCAGGAATTCAACATCTTCACCTGCTCTGTGAGGGAAGAGGGGGCACTGCAGCATGCAGTGCTGGGGTGGGGCTGTCACAATAAAGGACAGGAGGTGTCACTGCCATGGCAGGCCAGGGATGGGCTTTGTCTCCAGCACAGTTATCCCTGGTGTCGAGCTGGAGGCAGCAAACATGGCAGCACAGAGAGGAGATGAGGGAATGGGAGGAGGAAAAAGTTTTGGATAATTGAAGGAGAAGGACAGACCAGTTCTGGATATTTGGGCAGAGCCTTGGAGCTGATTTGCAGAGTTCCTTCCTCACACCTCTTCCCTGTTCCCTTCTGCAGGAACATGGGAGTGTCCAAAGGACACATCCAGAGGTGGAACTTTGAGAGACCTGCCCAAACATCCAGGCTTGTATTTCTTCACACTGACACAATCCCTCCTTGCATTGGTTGCAGGGCTGTTCAAACCCTCCAGTTCAGCAGCATTCCCAGGGAGCTGCTCTAGGATTTGCAGAGGTAAACTCACCTTCCCTCTCACTGCCTGTTCATGGATAAGGCTGTGGTGAGTCACAGAGATTCAGGGAGCTCCTGGGGGCTGGGAATCCATGGGAACAGCTCATTTCCAAGGGACCAAGCTCAGGTGTTTTGCACAAAAAGCAATTCCTTCTCCTCTGCGGACTCATTTCCCTGGGTGAGCGGCACAAGGGCCAGGAAAACCCTGTCTGCATTGTTAGGTCAGCCCCTTCCAAATGAACGATTTCTTTTTCCAGCTGACATTTGCTGTGAACACCTGGAGCTGCCAGAGGACCTGCCAGGCTGACAGAGACTCCCAGAGCTGCTAGGGAACTCAGGCACTCCCCAGTGCTCCCATTAGATCCTGCCCAAAAGGAGCAGCTCAGGAATAATCAGCCAGAGCTTCCTGCAAGGAACAAGCACAGACAGCTCCAGTTCCCCTGGAACTGCTCACACTGCAGGAGCCCTGCAGACTCTGGATGCTGCTGCTGATTAGCATTTCATTTGGGATGCTGTAATTAAGGACAAATGTGGGGAACTCCTAACGATGCCACAATCCTCGAGACGCAGAGATGGGAGAATCTGGATAGGATGGGGGGCAAAAACTCTGCCAGTGCCAGGGGAGTTGGAGCCCAGTACAGGGCCAGTCCAGGATGATTCCTCCTGGGCAGAAAGGGGAGTTGCTGGTGCTGCAGGAATTGAGCTTTGGGTGTTTTCCTGCACTGAGCAGAGCAAAGGCACTGCTGCCTCAGTCACTCTGGCTCTGAGCTGCTCTCGTGCCTGGAATGAAACCACCGAATCCTGCAGTACAGGGGGGTGTTATCCTGATAAAGCGGGTCACTGATGGGGCACAGCTCTGAAATGGCATGGCCTGCACCCCTCTCCCTCTGGAGCCTCACTCAGGAATTCAAATGTCGGAGAGCTGGTTCCTCTCCTCTCCCCACGCCACCCTGGCCAGGAGGAATCCATCCAACCGCTCGTCCACAGCCTTGGATCAGGGATGTGTTTGCCCCAGTGAGCTTTTACAGTTTTCTTTTTAAAGCATTCAGCTCCCTGTAAGTAGTGTCTGTTAATTTCTCATGAATAATGATTAGTCTATAACTCCAATCAGTCCTTAAGATCCTGCACCTCATCAGGAAGTTAATTACACTTAGTTAGCAATTGCAACAAAAGATGTGCTTCTTGTTGACTCTGCTCCAAATCCTCATTTCTTCTCCTGACAGGCCTTGTCTCATCTCCCTGGGAAGCATCTTGGCCTCCATTTATTTACAAGACTGTCTTTATTTCAAAGAAATTCTAAAGTGACCTGACAGGGAGAAATCTGAGGAAATTATGAGGGAGGTCTGGCTGATGGCAAGAAAACAAGCTGAGATTCCCAGTAATGAGTGTCAGCTCGGGCAAGGAGATGTCAGATCAGCTCATTCGAGTGCATGCATGGCCTTCTTCCCTCCCAGCCTGGCTGCATCCCCCAGTTCCTCCAGGACTGGTTATGGAATTGCTTTGGATTCCCTGATTTGCACAGGCAGGTTCCTGAGCCAGCTCCCTGCTCCATCCTGAGCACGGATCCCTCCTGGCTCAGGCTCCTCCAGGAGCATCAGCAACCTCTGTCTCAGCTGCTCCAGGCCCTTTTCCAGCTCCTTTTCATGCCCTGAACGTGCCTGGAGGTCTCCAAGCTCTAGGGACAAACCTTGCCCACCACTTCCATCCCTGCCATGTGTCACACACATTTGTTATATAGAAATGTGTCACATTTATTGCTGAGGAGCTGCTGCCACTGTGCTCTCTCTCCAAGTCAGCAGCTTTGAAGGAAAGATTCATTTCAATGCCTTTTATTTCTGTTTATTCCTGTTTATTCTATGCCCTTTACAGGTTTAATTCACTGATACCCTGTAGAGGTGATTCCCTCCCTTGCCCTTTAGAGGTTTCTCACCAACATGACTCACATTTCTCCAGCAAATCTGCATTCTTTTGGCACTCCCAAGGGGGCTGCTGATGTGCTAGAGGTCTCTTTTATCCTGTCTGGAATTTTGCCAAAGGGCTCTGAGGGTGACTTAGAGCTACCAACACTCTGTCGTGGCTTTTCTCTTGAATTGAGGATTATTCTCCACAGAATCTCCATCTCCAAGTAGTCCTGTGGTTCCTGTAGTTGTGGCTTTATGCTGTTTGTCTTGCTAATGCTGATCTTTGTTTTATTTGCATCTCATGTGCTACCAAAAGAAATGCTTTGTCTTCACCTGCCTGATGACAAAGAAGAGCCAGAGAAAAATCAGAAAAAGTCTCCCTTGGTGTTCCTGAGCATTGGAACTCTCACAGAGAGCTTAAAGATGCCCTGGCACAGGGGAAGAGCGTGTTCTGAAACGTGTGGAATGCTCTTTTCATTCAGTATTTTGATTTTTCTATCCATATTTTGAGACCTGTTATACTCATTATGCATTCTAAATTATACTTGCTTTAAAGCCATCCAGCTTTCCTTGGGGCTGTCCCAAAACAAGGAGGTTTCACCTGGATTCAAAAACCTGTCTGTGCTTCTGATTTTTAGTGGAAAAGGAGAGGACACATTTTGCTGAAGGTTTTACAGCCCATCCTCTCCAGCTTGGAGATTTATGGCAGTTTTCCATGGAGACTTTTAGTGCGTCTCGGTCTGCATGATATCCACGGATAAACTGGTCAGGAAAAGCTGGGATGGAATCAGCAGGAAAGTGCTCATGGAAGGGAGATCTGCATTGCAGGCCAGGAGCTGGGGATCCTCAGAGGGTTGGGGATTTTGCTTACATAGGAGTGGTGTTTAATGTGCCTTTAGGTGATTGCAGTGAAAACCTGCAGGGAGTGCCCAGAGTGGGGCTGGAATGCTGCAGGGGGACCTGGCTGGAGAGGAGCCCAGGGATGGGGGCCAGCAGAGCCCAGCCCTGTCCTGAGAGGTGGATTTGGGAACACCTCCCCTGTCCTGAGAGGTGGATTTGGGAACACCTCCCCTGTCCTGAGAGGTGGATTTGGGAACACCTCCCCTGTCCTGAGAGGTGGATTTGGGAACACCTCCCTGTCCTGAGAGGTGGATTTGGGAACACCTCCCCTGTCCTGAGAGGTGGATTTGGGAACACCTCCCCTGTCCTGAGAGGTGGATTTGGGAACATCTCTCTGTCCTGAGAGGTGGATTTGGGAACATCTCTCTGTCCTGAGAGGTGGATTTGGGAACACCTCCCTGTCCTGAGAGGTGGCTTTGGGGACACTTCCAGTGGTTTTGGTGTCTGTGTCACTGCTCAGGCTGTGCCTGGCTGGGCTCAGCACAGGGCAGAGTTGCCTGAGGCCTGACTGCAGCTATTATTGAAACTTTTTTGTGGTTGGTGACCCTCAAAATCTTCTGTCTGCTTTGGGAACGTGCGCTGGCTCATGGCCCTGCACTCTGGTTTGCCTCTCCTCCCTCAGCCTTCCCCACCCTGCTCTGTTCCCTCATGGCACTGTTCACATCATCCCAGCAGCTTTTTTGGCAAGTGCCACCACCAAACCTTCCCAAGCACCACCTGGTCTGAGCCCCTCCAGCCTCTGCTATTCCCAAAGCCCCCAGCTTTACCTGGAGCCAAACCCAGCTGTTTCTCCCTCCCAGCCTCCTCCTTCAGTTTGTTTATAAAAATTCTCCATGGCTTCCACATTCATTAGCAGTTTGCCATCTGCTGTCTTAATAAAGTAATAAATGAGTGTCGTGGTGAGTTTCTTGACGGGCTTGAAAGCTTCATTTGCATAAGTATTTTCATCCATCTCTTCTAAATCTGCTCCCCTTCATCTGCAATGTGTCCTGACTCTTTCTGTTCCTGGAGGTCTCTTCCAAAACGCTGCTAATGCTGGGACAGGTGTTTATAAAAAAATTTTAAAACCCATTGCAGTATCCCAGGTTGGTGTCCTCGATGTCTTTCAGAGATACTTTCAGAGTATTGTTTTTATTAAAGCAACAAGAGGCTTCTTCCCAGCACATCTGCACCTTCCCAGGCCTGGGGCTCAACCAGAGAAGGCTTTGCTTGGTTTCAAAGCAGAGCAGGGTTTGTTCACTGGGTGCTGCTAACCTGAGGTCAGGTATGTGAAGAAAAGCCCATTTTAGCTGCTGTCATTCCTTCCTCCGTGTGGGTTTATGGAGCAGGGAGGGTTGGTGCAGTCTCACAGCACTTCTGGAGGAGTTAAAGGCATCAGCTCAGGGTGCAGGACCTGTCCCTGCTTAGCAATTATTCCTCACTCATGACAAGAGTGGCCCTGGCTGTGGATAGGCTGCAGGGATTAAACATTCAGCACAAGGAATCTGGTGTTGCAGGCAGGTTTAGCCTCAGGTGTGTGAGGAATTGGTGGGAATCAACTGCAGCTAAAGAATCTTCCCAGACTGAAGTTAAAGGAACTGCCCAGTGCAGGGTCCATCCCTGCACTCCTGTTTTAAAGGCTGTTTCCATAGGATTTCCTGAGCTAGGAGGGCACCATAAGATCATGAGTCCAGCCCTTGGCCCTGCACAGACACCCCAAAATCCCACCCTGAGCATCCCTGGAGCAGTGTCCAAACACTCCTGGAGCTCTGGCAGCCTCGGGGCTGTGCCCATTCCCTGGGGAGCCTGGGCAGTGCCAGCACCTCTGGGGGAGGGAAGAACCTTTCCCTGAAATCCAACCTAAACTGTCCCCTGACAGCACTTGAGGCCATTCCTCAGGTTCTGTCCCTGTCCCAAAGAGCAGAGCTCAGAACCTGCCCCTGCTCTTCCCTCATGAGAAGCTGGAGCTGGGATGAGTCTCCCCTCAGCCTCCTCTGCTCCAGCTGAAAAGAGCAAGAGCCCTCAGCTGCTCCTTGGATGGGTTTCTCTCTAAAAAAGGCTTTATTCCCTCGTTTTGGGGAGGCTTTTCCAACAGAAGTGCCACCACGCCCCTCTCTCTGCTCCTGCCCTGCCTGTCCCCAGGGTTTGTGGCCCCTGCACCCCCTTGGATGAATTTTGGGGGTGTGAGTGGGCAGCGTTTTCCTCAGGATACCATCTCCAGCAGCACCAGAGCATCCTCTGCATGCCCCTGGGAGTCTGCATCCATCAGAGGGGTGGGAGCAGCCTGGGATTAGCAGGAACTCCTTATCCCACTGTTCAAATGCACCCATCCATGCCAAACAGGGATTAAAAACCATCCCCATGACCTGAGAATCAATCCGAGGGGAAAATCTGGCCTTCAGATGATTCAGGGGCTTGGCCACAGAAGCCATGTGTGACACTAACCCCCCCAAAAGAGCTGTGCTGTCTCTGGTGGCTGTCCCAGACCAGGCAGTTCCAGGTAGGGCTGAAAGCAGAATGTGCCACCAACAGTTGGGTGGTTTTTTGCATTGGTTTTGTGGCTTGTTTTTGTGGTTTTTTGTTTGTTTTTGTTTTTTTTTTTTTCCCCGACAAATAGTGGATGAGCTTAAAAAACTCAGTTTCAGAGCATTTTGTGAGTCAGCAAATAGTTTCAGCTGTGAAAAAAGAAATAAAAAGAAAATAGAAGAGAGAGTTAAAAGCCCAAGTTAAAGGAAAGTGTGGAATTTAGCTTCTGTTTAATTTCTGACACTTTCCTGTTCCAGACAGGGCTTCAGGCTTCTCTCAGGGAAGCACCCTGAGAGAATTCCCATTTTCCTCCTGGACATCCAACACCTGGCAAGGAAATATGGGAACTGCCAGGATGGGCCACACACAGAGCAGGAGATTCCCTGACCCCAGTTCATTCCTAGATGCTCCAAAGCCAACATTTCCCTCCCCTGAACACCCAGGGCACTGGATTAGAAATGCCAGCTCTGCTTTCCCATCCATTAAGTGCTGGGCTCTGGGAGAGCTGACAAATCACAGAGGTTCACAGTGCACATGGGTTTCTGCTGCTTCTGCAAGCTCCAGTAGGATAAACAAGGACATTTTTCATCCACTTTAGGAGCACTGAAAGCAACTTTTGATTTTAATTTGAGCTGGGATTTTCCCTGTAACACAACCTTTGACTCCTACAGCTCCAGTTCTGCCTGGAAGGGCTCTGAAAAGCTCAGTTCAGAACATTCATCCGAGCATATTCTGAATTCCCAAATGTGCCAGGTTGAAAGGTGATGTGACCAGGAGATAAGTGTGCTTTAAACACTCCCCTTTTTTCAGCGTTTCAGGCAGTTGGAACTTTGAACCCTCTCAGTTACAAACCACGAGTCAGAGGCATCTCTGCATTAGCACCCGGATTGGAACTGGCAGGATTTAATAGAATTGACAGGATTTAATAGAATTGACAGAATTTAATAGCATTCCCTATCACCTTAGGCAAGAACAACTCAGACATCTCAGATATTTGAAAACAATTAATACCCCTGACTGAGGACAGGCTGCTAAAAAGAACAGCTCTCAGCAGGTCTGTGATGTTTCACTGCAAGGAGCACCCGTGCAGCCTCTCCCCACCCAGAGGCACTGGCACAAGGATCCAAATCAACCTGCAATCAACATTTCTTCTCTCTTTCGCTTGATGAAAATGGCATAGGTTTATCTGGCCTGCATAGCTGGCAGTTTCCAGCACTGAGGCAAAAACTCGGAAGGCAGAAAGAAGTGGTAAAAAGGTAAAATGATAAAGGCGCACCAAAAAATAGAATTGAGAATTGTCTTTAGGGGGAGGAGTGGGATGTACCTCTATTGCCAGAGTCATGGGATCTCCTAATGTGAAGGACCACAGGGATCATGAGTCCAACCCCTGTCCTTACACAGACACCCCAAAATCCCACCCTGGGCATCCCTGGGAGCACTGTCCAAGCTCTCCTGGAGCTCTGGCAGCCTTGAGGCTGTGCCCGTTCCCTGGGGAGCCTGGGCAGTGCCTGCACCCTCTGGCTGAGGGAAGAACCTTTCCCTGAAATCCAACGTAAGTCTCTCCTGGCACAGCTGCAGCCGTTCCTTGGGTCCTGCCCCAGTCACAGAGAGCAGAGATTGGAGCTGCTCCTCAGAATTCCATTAATTCCTGTTCAACACCTTCTGGCAGGGTGGGCAGGCCCTGGCACAGGGTGGAATTCCCAGAGCAGCTGTGGCTGCCCCTGGATCCCTGGCAGTGCCCAAGGCCAGGTTGGACATTGGGGCTGGAGCAGCCTGGGACAGTGGAAGGTGTCCCTGCCATGGATGATCTTTAAAGTCTTTTCCAAACCAAACCTTGTGGGATTCAGCTCCAGCCCCACACCCAGTTCTGGGTCACTCCCTGGGGGAAGGGGTCAAGGCCAAAAGCAATGGACATTTTTTCCTTGGCTTTCTTCTGGAGCTGTCCTGAGCACACATTCCATTCCTCTCTCCATTCAGTGCAGAATTTGTCTCCCAGTTTGAGGCAGGCCAAATGCCAGCACCTTTCAGGCAGGCCAAACACCAGTGTGGCAGTTTTGTTGGAAAAGCCTCCCCAGAATGAGGGAATAAAGCCATTTTTCAGAGGGGAAGCCACCCGAGGAGCAGCTGAGTTCTAACTTCTCGTGAAGGTGATGCCTTAAGTTTCAGCTTTCATATTTCCAGACTCTGCACTGCACTGGTGTGGGACTCTGAACTTCACACCAAGTGTTCCAAGTTCTCCTCACAGCTCAGGCACACAAAACAATCCTTTTCCAGCCCCACAACCAAGGACAGCGCTGCAGCTTCAGCCCCAAAAAGTGCAAACAGCAGCGACTTGAGGAGAGCAATGTGGGAGGATGGGACTGCAGAACCTGGAGCTGGGCTTGGACAATGAAGCCCAAGATGGGAATGGAGCAGAACTGATCCAAGTGGGAGAACTCGTGACTCGGAGTCCACCTTGGGTCCATCTTGGGTCCATCTTGGCTGGAGCCACGGCCGGGCTCTTGCACTGCCCAAGGTGAATCCTTTGAATAAATCCCTGCTTTATTCCTTTGGCACTGCCCAGCCTCTGTTCCAGGGAGCCTCTCCAGGCACCAAGGGAAGAGCAGGGACAAGGGGAGAGTGGGGGATGACCTTGACCAGGGGCACAGAGCTCCAGGAAAAAGAAAAAAAAACCTTTTTGCATTTCAAGGCACGGATTTCCATCTCCTGAAGAAACGCAGACTCACATCCTGCTGCAAATGGCTGACACACAGCTTCCAAAGGCTAATGAATTTCCCAAGAACTCATTTGTAAATCCAATAATTAGTTTATGAATAACAATTAATTAAAACTTGGATCCCCCCAGAAATGTAGCATGTCATCCTGTCCTGGGTTCTGATTGATCTTCCCACAGGAATATTGCCAAGTTCTGAGACACATCTATGGGAAAAATTAACTGAAATCTGGCACAAAAGCTATATTTTAGTAAAAATTGATTGAAGGGAAATGCAATTATTAATGATTGCCATGTGTAATTGCTGTGATTACAGGCTGCAGTCTGGGGGAAGGACACATCATTCAGACAATTGGCACATCACAGAACTCCACTTGTCACCAGCTCTCTCCAGGGCTGGACAGAGGGGGGTCCTGCAGGACCCCCTGTCCCAGCCTGTCCCCAGCAGGTCAGGATGGACCTTTAGGAAGGGAAGTGAACTTCCCAGCCTGGGAGCTCCTGCTGGGAATGTCTGCTGCTCTCCTGACCCAAAATCATCTCAAAACATGGTCAGACTTCATTGCTTTCATTTTTACAAGAAGTCAAAGAAACTTGAACTTCTCAGGAGCAAAATTCTTTTGAAAGTGGCAAGAAATGCTCCGAAATCTTGTCCCCCACTGGAGGAAAAACCCCAAGCAGGAGGCCCAAGTTCTGAAAAGGAGGCAACATTTCATTTCATGTCAATGGCAAATTTTAGTTGACTAAAAATAATGTTTTTAAAGGGAGTCTGCTGCCTACTTACAAAGAAGCAGCACCAATCTTGTTTCAACGTGACATGTGCCATTTTGCTTCTGAATTTTTTTAGTGCAGCAGCTGAAGCAGAATATTCATTATTTCCCCAATCTCTGTGCAACCAAGCATTAGTTTAAAAAACTAAATCTGAGCGAGACCAATACCTTTTGTCTGCTTTTCAGTAGCTGAGATAAACCTAGACCAGCTCACAGCTGTACTTGCTCTGCTTTTTAATCTGTCACTGAATCTGCCTTTTTTATTTTCAAAACTATTTCAGGCTGATTCTGCATTTCTCCCCATGCTGAAAAAGCAGATAATTTGGGTTCTTGATTAGTTTTTGTGTACAAAATTTTAAATTATTTCGAGTAAGTGAGGCAATTCCCAAAGAAACAAACAGTAGCAAGTGAGAAGTGGCTGTAGCAGTCAGGCTTTATCCCTGCTGTCAGTGCCCTGGGTCCTGGACAGGCTAAACAAGGTCCTGTGAGGGATGTTTGATGTTGATCCCATCCCTTTGGGGGCCCTCCCACTCAAGAAATTCCATAATTCCACGATTCTCTGCCCCAAAGCTCTCCTGTACCCCAGATTTGGCCTCTGTTACCAGGACTATTCACGAGTTCCCCTTTTCTTTGCAAACTCTTTTGTGCTCACTGTCCTCAGCCTCCTAAAACCTGAGAATTCTAAAACCTCACAAAAAGCTGAGAATTCCCATTAAGCCCCATCTTGCTGGAATTTCGTGTTCAGGGCAGACCCCAGCACACAGGGATGTGCTCACAAGTGAGGGCTGTGCTCACCCGGGGCTGGGGATTGCTCCCAGCAGGAATTGCAGGTAAACTGCCCTGGGGGAGCTTTTCCTTTCTCTCCAAACTATTATCATCCCAGAAAATTCCCAGCTTCCAGTTTTAATTCTGCCTTTCAGTAATGATGAGGAATAGCAAGTTATTGTCAGAAGGCTCCTGAGATCACACACAGCCAAGTTTGAAAGTTTATTTGATCTTCTCCTTATTTTTCTCCAAATCCTTAAACTTGGTGCTCCTTCCTCCGTGTGAAGAATTCTTTGAACTGCTTGAATAGGACAGGCCATGCCCTCCTTCTCTGATGCCAGTGGAAAACATCACCCCAAGATTCAGCCCCTCTCTGATTGGCTTCCTAATGACCTGGAAAACTGTTGCTCCAGGCATCTTCCATTTCTCCCCACTCAGGCTGGAAAATAAGAAAATAAACACTTGTCCATCAAAGGAAGAGAGAGGAAGATGAACACAAATTATCCACAGGGGTTCCTGGGAGAGCCACCTGCAACCAGACAGGAGGTGAGACCCAGACACCAGAATTCTCTTACCTGGCTGTCTTTTCCTTCAACTCCACAGCCAGAGGAAGTTTATCAGTTCCCAAAAAACTTCTGAGCTGTTTGGGCACAAATCCTGGGGGGAAATGGCACAGCCCAGAAATCCAACCATGCCCTGGGTTGCATCCAAAGCTGTGGACAGCAGGACCAGGGAGGGGATTCTGTCTGTGGGGAGACCTCACCTGGAACAGGGCCCAGTTCTGGTGTCCCCAGCATAAGAAGGACAAGGAACTGTTGGAACAATTCCAGAGACCTGGAAGTTGATAAAGGGACTGGAGCAGCTCCCCTATGGAGCCAGGCTGGGAGAGCTGGGATTGCCCAGCCTGGAGAGGAGAAGGTTGTGGGGAGACCTCAGAGCTCCTTCCAGGGTCAGGAGGGGCTTCAGGGAAATGGGAGAGGGACCTGATCAGGAATTGAAGTGACAGGACAAGGGGGAGTGGGTTCAGACTGGAAAAGGGAAATTGAGGTCGGATGTATGGAAGAAGAGCTGGGTTTTTCACCTGAAGGGGTGTTCATCCTGTTCCTTGTAAATTTGGTGCTTAAGTAAATCAACTTATTTCTCTTTGAGAAATCCAGCTTTTCCTTTCCCTAAATACCACACATCTTCCCTGAGTGCCAAATTAATTGTATGGGCATTTAGTATTAAATATGTTAATTGGTTTATGATTTTAAATTAATTAAAGAGTGGTCTTCTGGGAAATTTAGCATCTCCTATCAAACCACTTTGTTGCTTGTAATGAGTCCAAAATCAAACTATCCCATCCTCCTTCAGCTTTCTGTGGAGTTAAAACTCATTAAATTGTATTAATTTCTTTATTTTTAATTTAGCCATAGATTGACCTTTTTTTCCTCTCAGTAATTGTCTGCAGCTGTTTTATACCTTTTTCATCAGAACCAAAGATATATTTGTGTTATTAGTGAGGAATTCTTTGTCCTGCTAGATCTGTTGCCTCTTCTTTGTCTGGATGGAGCTTGAGCTGAGGGTTCCCACTTAAATCCGTGTCTTTGAGCCCCTCCAATATTCCTTTGGAAGAGAGAAGTGCCCTTCATCCCATCCCAGGACAGATTTCCGAGGAAAGTTGTAGAGCTAAAGCTGAAATTACTTTTCTCTGCTGATTAAAAAGGAGATTCAGTGGCCAGAGGGGTGAAATATCAACAGAGCTGATTGAGAAACGCATTCCTGAGCAGCATTCCCATTAAAGCAGGGGCTTGGGATGGATCTGCTCACACATATTTCTTAAAAACTCACAGACAAATCAAAATGCTCCTTGAGCTCTGAACTCTGTCTCATCTGAATATAAATTAGAAGACAAAACCAAACAGCAAAATGAACTGGAATCCCAGAAGTTCTGCTCAGTGGAAAGGAACAACTCCCTGGAAATGGCCCAAGCAACACCCTCAGTTGTGAGAAGGTGGAGAGGGGCCCATTCCCAGCCTTGCTCTCAGTCAGAACTCTGCACAGCCCACGTCACCCTTTTTCCTACCCAGGGTGGGGTCACCATCCCTGGAAGGGTTCAAAATATGTGTGGATGTGGCACTTGAGGAGAGAGTTTAGTGGTGACCATGGTGGGGCTGGGGTGGGACTGGACTTGATGATCCTGAAAGCCTTTTCCAGCCTTCAGGATTCTGCGATGCTGTTCCTGTGTGCTGCTTCCTGCTCCTCCCAGCTCCTGCTGGTGCTGCTGGTGTTGCCTCGTTCCCTCTCCTCCTGCCTGTCCTACCCCAGCTCTGGGGCAGGGCTGGCCCAGGGATCCTCTGGATGCAGCATGGAACAGCCAAGCTCTTTTGCACACACAAAAAAAAAGTGGGGAAATGAGCTGCTCTTCACTGAGAAAACAATCTTTTCCAGCAGGTGAATACCTCAGAGCTCTGCCATTTCCCCACCCAGGAGATCAGCTTTTCTGGCACAGAACAATCCTCCCTCACAGATGAGATAAAGGGGAATATAACAAAAAAAAGAAGAGTTCCCAAGTGGCAGCTTCCTTTATTGCATGGTTTGTTCTCTTCCCCCAAATCTGAGAGTGTGAGAAGCTCACAGAGCTGGATTTAAATCAAAGAGTGTGTGGTCCACAGACAACACCAGTGCCCCATCCTTTGTCCAGGATCTCCTCCTCTGGTGTTTCAGAACCAGGCTCAGAGGGGCTCTGGAGCTGAGGCTGAGAGGGGATTGAACAGCTCAGGATGGGAGGAGAAAGGATTTAGGATTTCTCCTCCTGCTGTGGGGCTCAGCCCCACTTTGGACACAAGGCTGGCAGTGTAGGGTGACTTGAGCCCTTGTCGCTGCCCTAAGCTGAGCCTTGCCAGGAGCTGGCGTGTCCCTGCAGGTCCCAGGCAGGACCTGGTGCAGGAGCTGTCAGTGCCCCCACCGTGGGCACAGCTCCTCTCTCTGGCCCTGGCCTGCATCCCAGCACAGAGGGATGGCTTCCACCTCCTTCCCATCTTCCATCTCCTTCCCAGCTTCCACCTCCTTCCCATCTTCCACCTCCTTCCCAGCTTCCACCTCCTTCCCATCTTCCATCTCCTTCCCAGCTTCCACTTCCTTCCCATCTTCCACCTCCTTCCCAGCTTCCACCTCCTTCCCAGCTTCCACCTCCTTCCCATCTTCCACCTCCTTCCCATCTTCCATCTCCTTCCCCGCTTCCACCTCCTTCCCATCTTCCATCTCCTTCCCCGCTTCCATCTCCTTCCCAGCTTCCACCTCCTTCCCCGCTTCCACCTCCTTCCCATCTTCCATCTCCTTCCCAGCTTCCATCTCCTTCCCAGCTTTCACCTCCTTCCCCGCTTCCATCTCCTTCCCAGCTTCCACCTCCTTCCCATCTTCCACCTCCTTCCCATCTTCCATCTCCTTCCCAGCTTCCATCTCCTTCCCAGCTTCCACCTCCTTCCCAGCTTCCACCTCCTTCCCCGCTTCCACCTCCTTCCCAGCTTCCACCTCCTTCCCATCTTCCACCTCCTTCCCAGCTTCCACCTCCTTCCCAGCAGCCTTGTGGGGCTCAGAGCAGTGGATTCCAAGGCAGAGTGCACAGTTAATTTCCAGGGAAATTGTCTTTTCCCGTGGTTGGTTTTGTCTTCTGGCAGTGCACAGAGGCAGCTCCATTATCTGTTTGTGCCAGCGCTTGTGGTGCTGAGATGTCTCTAATTAAAGGCAGGCTGAGCTGTAGATACAGGAGATCTTAATTACATGTGTGTGTGAATAAAGCACTGAACAAGATGTGAGGGTCCTTCCCTTCCCCTTGGAGCCAACAGATCAAAGAGCAAACCCACTCCTTGGAAACAGATATATATGTGCTTCCTCCAGGGCTGTTTTGTCACCAGGCTTCGCTTGGGTTGATGCCAAATTTGGAATAAATCAAATGAAGAGGGGTGGAGCTGGTGCTGCAGCAGGGAGAGCAGCTCAGGGGCAGCCCCAGGATGCCCCCAGAGAAGCCTCAGAGGGTCAGAGAGATGCCTTAGGATTTTAGCTTTTATATGTTCATATATTTGTAATCCTGCAATTCTTTAGTGTATAACTCTAAAATCCATATCCAGTGTGAGCTGCTGCTTTCCCATTTTGGGCACACACAGTAATTCCTCTCCAGGTCTGGCAGTCAAGGACCCCTCATTGTCTCAGGCCCTGAGAGATGTAAAGCAAAAGTGAGTTGGGGGAAGCAAACTTGGGGTAAATGCTTTCATTACCTGAAGCTGTAATTGGAAGATTAACCCTCAATCTGCAAATGGCACAAACTTATAAAAGTGTGAAAACCCCGTGACCCATCATCCATTTTGGGTGTAACCCCTGGGGGGCTCCATCTGCCTGAAATGTACCTGGAGGCCCTTCAATAAATAGAGCTGCTTTTTATTCCCTTCATTTTGTCTGGTCTCTGCTTTTAGGTAGTCCCAAGGCATCAAGGGGGATTCAGCCTCTCTCTGCACAGGTACAGGCATACCTGCAACCTCCAGCAACACCTGAAGTGCCCAGCTTGCAGCCAGCACTTGCTCAGCTGGATGAGCTGAATGTTTTCATTCATTGGCTTCTGGTCACACCTGGGAAGAGACAGCTCTGCCCAGGTTCTGTCCCCCTGTGTTGGGGCCTAGGGACAACCTGAATGCTGTCACAGAAGCACCATTACCTAAAAAGGTCCCACACTCACAGGAAATGTCCCACTGTCAGGTTCCTCCCAGCCCCACCCCAGGGAGAAGCTCGTGTCCATCCCAAGAGTTGTGGTCACACTCCATGGCCATGCCTGGAGAGGGTCCCTGGAACAGAGGCTGGGCAGTGCCAAAGGAATAAAGCAGGGATTTATTCAAAGGATTCACCTTGGGCAGTGCAAGAGCCTGGCCGTGGCTCCAGCCAAGATGGACCCAAGATGGACCCAAGATGGACCCAAGGTGGACTCCGAGTCACGAGTTCTCCCACTTGGATCAGTTCTGCTCCATTCCCATCTTGGGCTTCATTGTCCAAGCCCAGCTCCAGGTTCTGCAGTCCCATCCTCCCACATTGCTCTCCTCAAGTCGCTGCTGTTTGCACTTTTTGGGGCTGAAGCTGCAGCGCTGTCCTTGGTTGTGGGGCTGGAAAAGGATTGTTTTGTGTGCCTGAGCTGTGAGGAGAACTTGGAACACTTGGTGTGAAGTTCAGAGTCCCACACCAGTGCAGTGCAGAGTCTGGAAATATGAAATCTAAAGCTGAAGGCATCACAGCCAGAATCTGGAGGTTGGGATGATCAGGAGAAGGGATTCACCAGCAGAGACTTGGCCCTTGGACCCTCCTTGCAGCATGTGCTCAATTCCTGATGAAAATGAGTGGTCAAACAGATGTACTAGGAAGGTCTGCCCACACCTATCCCCAAACACACCTGGGCAGATGTTCTCTCCAACTACACTGATTTGTCCTTGTCCCCTCAAAGGATTTCAGTGCAACTGGAAGAGGGGTCTGGTTTTAGGGGAGGCTGCCAAGAGGAGGAGAGGGTATTCTGGAGGAACAGAGTCCTTGGGGGTCTTTTGCAAGAGGATTTTTACCCCTGGCACAGCTGAGGAGGGAAGGAGAACCTGCATGCAAAAGCTGGAGGGTCACTCTTAGATGAGTGAACCAAAACCACCCTTGGCCAGCTCCTCTGACTGCAGGGACTCGTCACTGCAATGCTTTTAGGGCAGCTCAAACTCCAGTGCGGCAGCCAAGAGCAGAATGTGACAGGTTTGTGTGACAGTGTCTCTGGAGCTTTGTGACTCCGGGCAGCACAGGAACGTGTCCTTCCCTCCAGAGCAGCTTGGCCAGACAAAAACAGTTAAATATCACCAGGCTGCTTCTCTTGCAGAAAGCTCCTGTGGCCCTGAGAGGGTTTCCAGCAGCTGTCAGTCAATTGCTCTCTCCTGCATTTCATTACCAGCCAAACACAAGAGTCTGGGAGTATCCCTGAGCTGAGTCTAACCTGGAGAGGTGTCCAGGGCAGTTTGTGGCTTGAAGGGAGTTTCAGTGAAAACAGCACCAAGAATCTGCCTGTCTGTTGATACAAACATTCCTGTCAACCCCAAAGTGAGGTGAAGTAAGGTGAACCACATTTCTGAAGTACTTAAGAGGCTTTTCAGCTTATTAGAATGTGTTTACACAGGGACAGGTGCTCAGGCCACACTGGTTGTAAAACCTCTCTGGAATTTGAAGGAATACAGGAGGAAGGTGGAATTCAAGCACTTTGGGAAGTCTCAGCTCAGGTCTCTCCACCTCCAGTGAGGGAGAAGATGCTCCATTGCCAGCCCTGCCCTCCATGAGAGGCAAATCAGCAGCCAAGGTCACTCATTTCTCAGCTTTGCTGCATCCCTGGCCAGGTGCCACCCCAGTGTCCCCAAATAGTGCTGCTGGAGAAGTGTCCTTGGCGAGAGGGGAAGCACACTTGGCTTCCAATGCCTTGGCCTTGCCAGAGGGAATCCACTGGGAATGAGAGTTACTGGGGAGCTCTGGGAGCAGGGGAAGGAATAAGGACAAGCTACATGTGAGTGTTTAACTGCTCTGATTGCAGCTCCTTGGATTTTTAGGTAGTGGACACACACACAAAAAAAAAATTAAAAGAAAAAATGTAAACCACAACAGAATCCAGTACAGCTCTGTCCAGAGATGAGTGGGGAAGATCCCAGAATCCAGGGATGGGTCAGGTTGGAAGGGACCACAGCAGGTCCCATCTGGTGCCACCTCCCAGCTCCAGCAGGGCCATCCAGAGCACAGGGCACAGAATTGTCACAGGAATCTTTGGTTCCCTCGTGGTTTGGGAAGGGTGGGCAAGGTGCTGCTTATCCAGGGGTGCTGCTGGGCATGGTGGGATCTCTCTCCCACACAGGAGCAACTCCGACCTCACCAGATTTTCCACTCAAACACAAAAGCTGGGACACAATGAAGCCTTCTCAGGAAAAGGGAGGGGAGGGCACAAACCCACCTGGGCTGCTGGGATTTCCATCCCCACTTACTGAGGGTGAGGCTGGTTCCTGACAGAGGCACAGACACCTCCACTCCTTTCTGGCAGCAGCCCCACCAGCATAACCCCAGGCATGGACAGGGAATCTCCATGGCCATGAAGCTCAGACAATTCCCAAAATCAAGGCATGGCATTGCCAGTGTCCAGCTCAGCCTGGTCCAGCTCCCAGGAGCTCCTCTGGACCCTCCCCGTGCCCTGCACAACGTTTTCCATCTCCTGCAGAATTGCCAGGCCTGGATTTGGAGCTGTAGCACCAAATGCAGGGATGCACAGAGTGAGTGGAGCTGCTCATCCTCACCCTGCAATGGTCTCACCCTCCACCAGTATTACAAATAACAGCCACCCTTATTCCCCAGAGTTTGGATAAGCTTTCTCTCTTCATAGCATTACTGTTTTCTCATGGAGCAATTTCTCCTGTCTTGGCTCCTTTTTGCAGCAGCTGTAGTTTTTTTTTTGATGAAATTAAAATGCTGGATATTACCAGGGAGGCTCAGGGCTCCTGGATCACCCAAACCCCCTGCAAGGAGCTGGGGAGGACACTGAGAGCTGCTGAGAGATGCAGGGAGCAGGTTACACTGAACATTCATCCCTGCACTTCATTAGCTCATGGCCATAAATCCTGTGCCTCAGCTCTCTGTTTTATTGCCATCAAGCAATATGGACTCTTTCCAAGTTCAAGCTGTGATGTTGGGAATAATTTGTCCAGCAAGCAATAAAGCAAGGTGCTTTTAAAAAATTTACTCCATTGCTTCCAACCCGAGAGAAGCAACCTTTCCTGGAATAATTCCGGGGAAGCAGGGGCTGGGAAGTGATGAGTCAGCTCAGGGGGGCGTGGGGAGGTCTCAGGGCACATTCTCTGTGTTTGTCTCCTCTTGTGAGATGCAAAAAGGCAGAATATCTGTTGCCATAGTTACCTGAACACTTCATAATCATCAATAGGTTTGTCCTACAGCCACAGCACCGTGGTCAGGGATTGATGCCACCCCCGCTTTATGGAGAGAAGCCTCAGGCAGAGAGTCCAAGGACACTCAGGAGGCCAAGGCAGGAACTGAAATGCGCTGAAGATCTTCGCTGGACTCCGAACACAGCCCCGAGCCCCTGGCTCTGGCCTGGAGCCCCCTCATTCCTGACTTTTCCTGCTCCCAGTGCCTCCGGTGACTCCCCAGCCCTGGCAGTGTCCCTGTCCTGGACAGGGCTGTGGGATGGGGGAAGGTGTCCCTGGCCAGGGCAGGGCTGGCCCTGGATGGGCTTTAAGGTCCCTCCCCACCCAAACCCCTCTGGGATTCTGTGCCAAGTGAACAACCCCACTCATCACACCACTCCAGGGTTTAGGTCCCTGGCAGGGGTGGGACTGGACAATCCTTAAGGTCTCTCCCAACCCAAACAATTCCATGGTTTTATGATTCTCTGGCACTTAACTTGACCTTTCTTTGATGCTAAAAATGGTTTCCCATTTTCCCATCCCGCTTGGGAAATGTTCTGTCCTCCTCCTTCACAGCGTGTTCCAGCACAGAGCAATCCCTCCCCTGCTCAGGACAGGGCACAGGCAGCTGGCTGAAGGCCTCCAGTGAGGTATTTTTCTCCCTAAATCCATCTCTGAGCTCCATCTGGGAAAGTCGCACAGAGCACATCATAAATCACATTTTAAATATTCCTGGCTATGCCATCTACAGGGTCAAGGGAAAGGCTACCAAAGCATTAGCTCTGTCAAGAGCAAATATCACCACCACTAAATCATATTTGTCTTGAGGTTTCTTAAAAAAAAAAAAAAAGTAAGAAAGAAAAAGCAACCCTATTTTTGTTGTTGTCTTACCTGGACTTTTTTCAGCAAAACAAGCTCAATTTTGCCATCCAGAAGATAAATTGAGCTCAAAGCCTATTGCAAAGTTCAGCCTGGGAAGGTCTATTTGCCATAAAATTCTGTTCCTTAGTGGAAGTGGTGAATATCCCTTCTTCCCTCAGATTAATGCATCAAGGTAAAAATCCTCTTTAGCACACACATACACATAATTTTCTTACAGATAATATTTATTCAGATTTTCAAATTGCCCCCCACAGGTGCAAACTGACACTTAGGGCACTGAGAGGCTGTTTCTGAGGATCTCTGGCATTTACAGAGAGTGAAACATTGAAAACCCTCCTAATTCACAGCTGCATTTCCAGACCTCCCGATAACTTCAGAACCCCATTTCCATGTCTGTGCACAGCCAGGGGCTACTTGAGCACCTAATTACCAAAGCAATTCTGTAAGAGCTGTGCAGAAATCATGAACTGACTTTAGATTTCCATTCTTTGCTGTGCTCTGAGATGGTGCAAACCCAAAGGAGCTGGGATTGGGGATTGGAATGGAGGGGCTGAAGGAGTCACACGGGGCTGGTGCTGAGGGAAAGCTGGGATCACGTTCTTCCAAATGTTGCCAAAACATCCAAAGTTCTGCATGGACACGGAAATCTCCTGCCTGGCAGGAGCAGGCTGAGTGAGGAGGTAAAGCAGAAAGGTTTGGGGGAAGAAAGCTCAGCTTTCCCAGATTAAAAAATTAATATAATACTAAATATTACAATATAATAATGCAGTAGATACTAATAATACACTAACATACCAATATCCTATATGATAATATATGTTAATAATATACTGATGTTCTATATAATAATATATCTTAATAAAATACTAAAATACTAAATATAAGAATAATAGCTAATATAAATACCAATTAATAATAATATAAAAATAAAAATAATAAAATAAAATATAAAATAAATAAAATATAAAATTAATTAAAAGTAAATAAATATAAAACTTAAAATTGAAATAAAACATATTAAATAATATAAAATAAAAAATGAGAAATAAAAATTAAAATAAAATATAATAAATATACATATACATATACATATACATATACATATACATACAAATAGATATGAAATTAAATAAAATGAAATAATAAAATAAAATAAAATAAAATAAAATAAAATAAAATAAAATAAAATACAATAAAATAAAATAAAATACTTGTATTTAGGTTTAGTTCAAGCAGTTCTTTTCAGAAGTGAGAGCCACCTGTGATAAGCTGCAGGCCTTGCAGGTGCTGACCAAAGCAGAATGAAGATCTGTCCAGCAGCTCTTTGGCCAAGCTCCATCCCCGTGGTGTGATCCCCATCCCTCCCTGTGCTCCCTTCCCGTGCCCTTGGTGAAAGAGGGATGCTGTAAATACAGCCCAGCATGGAACAGGGCAGGGAGAGCCAGGATGAGTTCCTGGCATCTACAAAAGAGGCCATAAAAAAGTCATTAAAAAACCCCTCAGCCCTGACATATGAACTGGATGTTGTTGCTCCATAGGATTGGCAGCTGGAAAAGACAAAAGAAATGGAAATAAACCTCACCCAGCCTGTCCCTCCCTGGGATTTACTGCCCCTGGAGAAGTGCAAGTGGGGCTGGAGCTGAGTGCCAGGGGGCTGAGAGCAGTCAGCGACCAGCACTAGCCACAGCAGCCAGGACCTTTTCCCTTTTCCCTCTTTCCACTTCCCCTTTTCCCTTTCCCCTTTCCCTTTTCCCTTTCCCTTTTCCCTTCCCCCTTTTTCCCTTTTCCCTTTTCCCTTTCCCCTTTTCCCTTTTCCCTCTTTCCCTTTTCCCTTTCCCTTTTCCCTTTCCCCTTTTTTCCTTTCCCCTTTTCCCTTTTCCCTTTCCCCTTTCCCCTTTTCCCTCTTTCCCTTTTCCCTTTTCCCTTTCCCCTTTCCCTTTTCCCTTTCCCCTTTCCCCTTTTCCCTCTTTCCCTTTTCCCTTTTCCCTTTCCCCTTTCCCCTTTTCCCTCTTTCCCTTTTCCCTTTCCCCTTTTCCCTCTTTCCCTTTCCCCTTTTCCCCTTTCCCTTTTCCCTTTCCCCTTTTTTCCTTTCCCCTTTTCCCTTTTCCCTTTCCCCTTTCCCCTTTTCCCTCTTTCCCTTTTCCCTTTTCCCTTTCCCCTTTCCCTTTTCCCTTTCCCCTTTCCCCTTTTCCCTCTTTCCCTTTTCCCTTTTCCCTTTCCCCTTTCCCCTTTTCCCTCTTTCCCTTTTCCCTTTCCCCTTTTCCCTCTTTCCCTTTCCCCTTTTCCCCTTTCCCTTTTCCCTTTCCCCTTTTTTCCTTTCCCCTTTTCCCTTTTCCCTTTCCCCTTTCCCCTTTCCCCTTTCCCCTTTTCCCTCTTTCCCTTTTCCCTTTTCCCTTTCCCCTTTTCCCTCTTTCCCTTTCCCCTTTTCCCTCTTTCCCTTTTCCCTTGTCCCTTTTCCCTTTCCCCTTTTCCCTCTTTCCCTTTTCCCTTTCCCCTTTTCCCTCTTTCCCTTTCCCCTTTTCTCTTTCCCCTTTCCCCTTTTCCCTTTTCCCTTTCCCCTTTTCCCTTTCCCCTTTTCCCTCTTTCCCTTTTCCCTTTCCCCTTTTCCCTCTTTCCCTTTTCCCTTACCCCTTTTCCCTCTTTCCCTTTTCCCTTTCCCCTTTTCCCTCTTTCCCTTTCCCCTTTTCCCTTTCCCCTTTTCCCTTTTCTCTTTTCCCTTTCCCCTTTTCCCTCTTTCCCTTTTCTCTTTTCCCTTTCCCCTTTCCCCTTTTCCCCTTTTCCCTTTTTCCCTTTTCCCTTTTTCCCTTTTCCCTCGAGGCTTTCCAGGGAATCATGTCCTGGCAGAGCTGGGAACAGCTGAAGGAGTCATTGGTGGTGTCACCGGCAGGGAGGGGACAGAGGCTGAATGTGCAGCAGCACCTTTATGCACCTGCCAGGACCTGGCCAGGAGCAGAGAGGGCTGCAAGGAATGCAGGGCTTGTCCTGGTGATGCCTCAGGATTTAGGTTTTATATTTTTTCAGATCAGTACTGCTTTTGTGTATAACTATAAAACCCCGTAGCCTGTCAGCTGCTCTTCTCCTGTTTTATTCAGACAAAACAATTCTTCTCTGGGCCTGAGAATCCAGGACACCCCACAGCCTCAGGCCCCGAAAAATATAAACAACAGTGAACTGGGAGGGGAAAACTTGGAGTAAATTACTTCATTACCTGAAGCTGTAATTGGAGGATTAACCCCTGATATGCAAATAGACGAAACTTATAATTGTCTGAAACACTCATGACCATTGTCCATCTTAGGTGTAGCTTTTGGAAGGTTTTGACTGCCCAGGGTGTAACTATTAAAAGCCTTTAATAAATCCTCATTTTATTTTCTTAATGTTGTCTAGCCTCTGTTTCAGGTAGCCACTCCAAGGCATCACTGGCCACTGGCACAGCCCCAGGCTGCTCCCGTTTGCTCCCTGCCACCACTTCCCTTGCGAAGGAGCTGATTTAAATAAGAACATCTATCTTCTAAATTGTGTGTATCAAACAATCCATCACGGGGAGGCTGCAAACCTCCCCAAATCTGTAATTATGGTGTCACAGCTGATTGTGATGAAAGTGGAGCTGTCAGGGAGGCATTTGGGAGACAAACACACTGCTCCCAGCAGCTCTCCCAGGAGTGCTCACAAAGCTTTGCTGCCATATGGGGCCGTGATTAATAGCCCAGCCTATATGTAAATATTTAGCTGTTTAGGAAGCAACAGGATCCAATTACCTTTCATCCCATCCCTCTCCTCGTGACAGAGCACAGCGCAGAATTTCTGCTTGGTTTCTTTTTCCCCTGGAAAAAGATAAAAACAATGCCCCGATGAGTCATATCCCAGTGCCGGTATTAAAGACATCCTTCTCTGAGCTGAGCGCTCAGCTGGGCAGGCAGCTGCAGTCCCGGATTGCTCACTGCTGGAACATCCCTCTCCAAGGAAAGGGATGCTGGCACTCGCTGCTGACAGCCCCTCGTGAGTGTCACCGTGAGAGCAGCCCAGGAGCAGAGCTCTTGCTGCTACATCACCCCAGCTGAAGCAGAGCTTTTCTCGAGAGCCCTGCGGTTTTAGGACAATCCTTCAAGCTCGCAGCTGCTGGGCTGAAGAGCAGCCTGAGCATTTCACAGTCCCCAGGGGCACAAACCAGGTCTTTGTGGCTCTTGCAGCAGCAGGGCTATTTGGAAGCTCAGCTTTAGGAGGGTGAGAGAGGAGAAAAATGAGCCTCCACTACTATTTCATTTTTTGAAAACAACTGTGTGACTTTCCTGGCAAGGTCAACGTTTTTGACTGTGTTGTCCTTTCCAGCTTTCTCCACCCTGTCTTCAGAGCTGCAGCACATCCCTCTCCCAGGAAATGCTGGAACCTCCCTTGGCAGGCTCCAGGTGCTGTTTGCTGCCTCCCCTGACTCAATGGATGATTGTCACCACAGCCTGGACCACCAGACTTCTCCAGCCCCCAATTTCAATCTTCTGTCCCAGGCACATCCGAGCAAGGCCTGAGCTTCCCTAGGATGCAAATGAGGAGAGAGGGCCAGCCTGTGTCAATTATTTCAGCCAGATGTTCATCCAGCCTGTGTCTGCTTGCTTTTTGTGTGGATCCTCTGAGCCAGCACCAAGTCCATCAATTTTAACAGGGCAAAAGCATCTCGGGTGCAAGTTATTCCTGAAGATAAGTGACTACAAGTTAGACTCTCTGCTCCAAGGCATTCTCCTGATAAATAAGCAACAACAGCATCAAAGCTTTACTGCAGACTTCCAAGGAAGTGAAATGCAGAACGTTTTCCCAGATCCCCATAATTCAAAAATACCCTGTCCAACTCCACACTTCCTCATGGAGACAAAGCACTCTGCTCTGGGCTGAGCCAAGGCATGAAAAATAAGATGCAGGTTGGAGCTGCTATCAGAAATTTAGAGGAATGATGCATTTAAAATTAACTTGCAGAGGGTTATTCTACCCCTTCCAGTGGCTGTGGAGCACTTTGGGGTCACCTGATGAGGGACACAGCTGCAGAGCTGGGCACTGCTGTACTGCAGGCAGAGCCAGAAGGAATTTGCCTCTGTTCAGCAGCCACCAGGCTCCTGCTTCCTCAGATTAAACTCTGCTTCAGCCATGTGTTCCTTTTGCTCCCAGAACAAGCTCAGAAATGGAGATATTTCAAATAAGGAAAAGATGCAGAATTATCACACAAAAATTAAAAGGATGAGGAATGTGTGAGCAGCAGCAGAGAGCAGTCCAAACTTTTCCCATCGTGCAGATCTCCGTGGGTGAATCCAAGCTCTATGTGACACCCAGGCACACATCTGTGATTATTCCCCTGGTATCATTCCAGCCTGTCCTATTCCAGAATTTATTGTCCCTCTGCCCTGCCAGGACCTCACTGCTCCTGAGCTGCTCTGTGGGCCTGGAGGTGCTGGGACAGATGAACAAATTGGTGACACCAAAGGAGGGGGACGTGTCCAAAGGAGGGACACGAAGGTGGCGAAGGGTCTGGAGGGGCCACACGAGGAGTGGCTGAACTCTGGGACACTCAGGATAAGAAGGACATGGAGGGGCTGGAGCATGTCCAGAGAAAGGGATGGAGCTGGGGAAGAGTCTGAGGCACCAGGAGCAGCTGAGGAGCTGGGAAAGGGGCTCAGCCTGGAGAAAAGGAGGCTCAGGGGGAACTTCTGGGTCTGCACAACTCCCTGACAGGAGGGGACAGCCGGGGGGGATTTGGGATCTGCTCCAGGGAACAGGAACAGGAGGAGAGGGAACGGCCTCAGGCTGGGCCAGGGGGGGCTCAGGGTAGACAACAGCAGGGATTTCCCCATGGAAAGGGAGGTCAGGAATTGGAAATGCCCAGGGAGGTTTGGAGTGTCCATCCCTGGATGTGTCCAAGGAAGGGCTGGATGTGGCACTGAGTGCTCTGGGTTGGGGACAAGGTGGGGATGGGGCACAGGTTGGACTGGATGGGCTGTGAGGGCTTTCCCAGCCTAAATGATCCTGGAATTCCTGGGAGCAGGCAAATGACTCAGTGTGGGACAGCAGCACTCTGCTGACCAGGGAGGGTTAATCACACCTGGTGTATCTAAGGGGATGCAGGAGTTTTCTCCTAAGATATTCTCTTTGAGAAAAAAGAAATTAATCAGGCAGTATCACACATAAAGAAACAGTGATGACAAGCAGAAAATTGCAGAGCTTTGGAAAGTTATGGCCAGACAGAAACCATCCAGCACAGAAGTCTTTAGGTGACCTAACCCAGCTGCTGCTAATGTTCCAGCAGTAATAAACAGGAGCCACTTCCCTGGCTCCTCTCCTTTGGGATTCTCCACTGCAACACTGGTTGGTACTTGAATTCCATCGTTTATAGCAAAGCTATTGTCTGTTATCACAAACACAGGGACATTATTACAGAACTCACCCTGCAGCAAGATATGAATCAGAGTTAACCTTAGCAGACACCAAATATTTACTTTAGAAAAGGCAAAGATATTATTTCATAAATCAAAAATTGTTCCCTTGGCCCTTGAAGGACACTACAAAGCAGACTTGTAATTACAAAGCACATCCTAGGATGCCAAAGCAATTGAATCCATGGCTGCCCTGTGGCTCGTGGGTTCCCAGCTCGGCTGTGCCTGAGGCCCCTGCATAGGAATCCCTGATTTCAGTCACTGCTGCCATGCAGTGACAGAGGAGTGGTGCTCACAGAGAGCCTGAATCGCTGTGGGAATGGAATGAGGTGGCTCAGAGGTGTTGCTGAATGAGTTATGAGCAGCCTCTCTTGTGAGCTGGGGCTTCCAAATGTGAGCCTATCCCCAGATTCCTGCTCCAGACCCTTCCCTGTGCATTGCTCAGCAGCAGAAGGGAGAAAGTGGCTTTCTGTCATTGCCCTTGAATGGCCAGCATGAGTCCCATGGATATCAGCCCAACAGGCACAGCCACATCCTCCCGGGCTGGCCTGAGAGCTTCCCAAGGGACCTGTTCCTGTCCATGGAAATGGCCCATCACCCTCTGGGGGAGATGAACAACAGAGCCAGTTCTGGGAGAAGGACACACCAGACTTTGGGGAAGGTGAAGAGTGCAGCCAGGGACCGGCCTAGAGCAGAGAAATTCTCCCAGATTGCTCCCTCCTGCTCCTGCCTGAGGGGGGAAGCAGCTAGGTGCTCACCACAGTGCCTTGGAATTGCCCCTTGGCACACCAGCAGTTCTGTCTGGGCATCACAACTTTTCTGTGGGCTGCAGGAATCGGAATTTAGACCCCAGACCACAGAGCAGGGTGCACTGCCCTGGGCAGGTGATGCCCCTGAGATGCCTGGACACTGCCACCTGCACTGGTCATGGTCACTTCGTGGTCATGGTGAGATACTCCCCCAGGAGCTCTTGCAAGCCTCTCCTTGTGCTGCTGGGAACATCCCTAGGGAGCCAGTGATGAAGAGCTGAGCTTGTGTCCCTCTGCAGCAGGACCCTCCCTGGGGACACAGGAGGAGCAAGCAGCCACCAAACAGCCCTGTGTCCCCGAGGGACATCAACCCTGGAGTGAGGGCTCCCATTCTTTCTGGGTCTGCATTTTAAACTGATTTTCTGCAGTTCTCCACATTTTTCCTGTTTTTTATTATGGTTGGAAATACTCAATTCCAGGCTCTGCATGTTAATTCCTCCCTGCCACCCTCTCCCCGCTCCTGTGCCCCTGGCCAGAAGATCCCAAGGTACAAATCCTTTGTTTCCCAGAGAATACTCGTAGAAGCTCATCTTTATTTATCAGAAGTTGTGTCAGCAAGGCTTTAAAAGCCCAGCTGATCTCCGTTGCCTGCTCACTGCAAATCAAAAGAGCCTGCGGGAAATCGGGTAGAACAACCATTAGATTAAATAAAGCTGCCCCTCCGCCTCCTGTGCTTCCCTAATCCTCTTCCCAGCGAGTGTAATGTCCACTGTGCTAATCCACAGGACACGGGGGGCTGTGGGATCGTGGGCTGGAATTACAGCAACTCCTCTGAAGCATCACTGAGCAAACATTTTATTGTCCTCATCATTCTCCCAGCCTGCGGAGCGTTCGGGGAGAGCTGGGGCAAGGGGAAGGTGGATTTTCCATAGAGCTGGAGTTACAGTCCGTCCCTCTGGTCCATCTGTGCCCAAGGTGCTCCTGGCAGCGCTGCCGTGTGCCGCGAGCAGCAGGAGCAGGGAGACTCCAGCCGGGGTAATTCTCGCTGTCTCCTCAACTCTAAGGTACACACAGCAGCCAGAACGCATCTGAATTGTTCATGGAGTTCAAAGTTAACAGGAGCCAGTAAAAATATCTCAATACAAGTCACAGGAGCTTCATTTCTGGCAGCACTGGAGCTCAAGAGCTCTGCCCTCCTTCCTTCAGAGCTTGGAGCCCTGGGGCTCCAGGGACAGAGGTGGGTGCCTGACTTCTGCTCCACCCTCTCACTGATACCTCGTTTTCACAGGTGCTATTGCTTTTCTGTACTTCTGGAATTAAAATTCTCTCTTCCCACTGTTCTGTCCTGAGCAGAGCTGCCCTGCTGTGATGACAGAGCAATGTCCCAAAACCCTGGGAAGTGAGAGAGCTCAGTTCTCAAGAGTCTGTCCCAGTTGCACAGGTTTAAGGCCTGCAGTTTTTATTCTGGGCACAGGTTTTCTGTGCCCAAACAACACTCTAAAGCTACAGGTGCTGTAAGCTTCCCTCAGAGTCCAAAGTCACATCACACCCAGCACACTTTCAGGAGGGCAGGATTCTCTTAATGGCCAAGTTCACCCAGATGGGAGGCAGCCAGACCTTACAGCACAAGAATTTACATTGTTCCTGCCGCTTTTAGCAATCAGCCCTCCCTTGTTTAACGTGCTGAGTCCTGATCTCTTGGACACACACATCCTCAAGCTTCCCTGGATCTATTCCCTCCTCTGTCCTGCAGTGTGTGGGGCCCTCTGGGATTCCTGATCTCCCCAGCGCTGTAGGAACGAAATCACACAGGAAAGGTGGTGGCACCTGAAGGTGTCCCTGGTGCTGGCACGGGGAAGGTGCAGTCCCCAGGCTGGGGTGCCATCCCCTGCATGCAAAGCCAGCGTGCAGCTCCCTCTCTGTGCCTCAGTGTACTCTGGGACCTGCTGGAACACCGGGAGGAGAGGGCAGAAGGGTTTGCTGGCAGTGGACATGAGAGGAGGGAGGCAAAGGTGATGGAGAGCAGCAGATCTCAGCTCCGGGGACACCTGGGCTGCCATTGGCAGGGGTGGCACCAGCCCTGGGTAATGACCCACAATGAGGAACAGAGGAACTGGCCTCAGCCCCTGTCCCACACTTCCCAACTCCTGGGCTGACTCTGCCTGTCACAGGGATAAACTAGAGCTGGATGTGAACCCGGCCAGGGCCACTGGCCTTTCCAGGGAGCCTGGCCCGTGAGCTCCAGGCACTGCTGTCTCTCCTGTCAGGCACAGAAGTAGTTTGGATTTTCCTTTTGCACACATCTCCCCCTCTGCCTGTGTCACAGGAGCTTTAGCCACGCTTCCATCCGTGATCCCTTGAGGAGGAAAAGCCAAAGGGATTGTCCAGCTCTGAGCAGGGCTGTGGGCACATCTCCCTGAGCCAGCCCCTGCTGCCAGGGAGGGATGAGGTTCCAGCCTGGCACAGCATGGATTCCATAGGAGAGGAAGAGGCTCTGCCATGGCTCTGACCCCCTGAGCTTCCTCCAGCTGCTCAGCACAGCTGCCTGCCCTGCCCCAAGCCCTGGCAGGTGCCCCCAGCCCTGCCCCATTCGCCCGTGACATTTTCCCTGGCATGGCACCAAGCCACTCTCAACTGCAAGCCCCTGATGCTCCTTTGCCAGGGCGAGGGCAGGGTGCCCAGCTGGCTGCAGCAGAGCCCCAGGCTGTCCTTGAGGAACCTGCTGGTGTTGGATGTGCCTGGCTCAGCCCGGAGCTCAGCTGCAGCCCTGCGGATGCAGAGTGACCTGGCAGCCGATCCCTGCCCCCTGTGCAGAGGGAGAGATTTATCCCTTTGCCACGGCTCAGGATTTTGATTTCTAAATGCAGAGAAGCAGCCCAACAAACGCAGCAGCCCTGCCTTAATCACCTCCACCGCTGACCCACACAACGTCTTCACCTCAAAACAGGGCTGAATTTCTCTTTTAGCCCCTTAGCCAAGCATGACAATTCTCAGAGTGGCTCCAAGGAGGGCTCTGTTACACCGAGGGCTGTGCCCCTTCTCCGGTGGGTTCAGCGCTGTGAATCGCTCGGGTCCCAGAGATTTAGTCCCTGCTGCCACGAAGTAAATGCATTTTGTGACAAGTTCATTACTCTGGCTCAGTGTAGTGACAGAGCTTGTGAGCCACAGTGGCTGCAGTCCCAAAGCTGTGCAGCTCGATAGCATGGTGTGATCAGATTCTTGATCTGATAGCACCGAGCGAGTTCACTGCCTTGGAAATCAGCCCCAGCTCACCTCTGTGCTCCTGCTGCCTGAGAATGAAACAGCTCCCACAGGCTGAGACTCCTCAGCTCCCTGTGCCTTCGTGAGGGCTCAGGGCATCAATCTCCTGCCTGTTGAGATGATTTGCACTGTCAGGGACGGGGCTGGCCCAGGCTCAGGTGTCTGACTCCAGTCCTTGCTCAGGTGGGGGAATCTGACCCAAAGCTCAACCTTGGACTTCCTCAGGGTTCACCAGAGCTGACTCCCTGACCTGTCATGGGGACCCCAGCAAAGGAAATCCCCCTCCCCAAAGACCAGGGTGGCTGAGATTTTTTTTTCCAGCCCTCAGCAGCTCCCTTTGTGCCAGCTGAAGTTCATGTTTCACCAGCTGTGCAGCTCAGGCAGGGGCTGTGAGCAGTGCTGGCCATGGGACACAGTCCTGGGCCAGGAGGACACAGCCCTACACACTGCACCTTCCACAGGTGCTTCTGCTGAGCCAAGGTGGGCTCCAGCCCAGGGCTGGGCTGTGCCTGCCACACTGATAAATAAACAGCAATAAAAATGGTGCTGTAACATAGAGTGAAAGCTCTGAAGTGAGCAGAGTTTCACTCGGGCTGGAGGATGGAGAAGAGAAAGTGGGGGACACTCATCTGGGAATGCAGAGGGGTGGAAGGTGCTGGAGGAAACAAATTCCTGGGATTTCCTGAGCTGGAAGGACCCACAGGACCACCCAGTGCAGCTCCTATCCCTGCACAAACACCCCAAAATCCCACCCTGGGCATCCCTGGAGCAGTGTCCAAACGCTCCTGGAGCTCTGGCAGCCTCGGGGCTGTGCCCATTCCCTGGGGAGCCTGGGCAGTGTCAGCACCTCTGGGGGAGGGAAGAACCTTTCCCTGAAATCCATCCCAAAAACCTCTGGCCCAGCTCCAGCCTTGGGTTCTGTCCCTGTCCCTGCCCCTGTCCCTGTCCCTGTCCCTGTCCCTGCCCCTGTCCCTCTCCCTGTCCCAGAGGTTGGAGTTGCCCTTGGGAGGAGCTGCAGCCACTGATGAGCTCTGCCCTCATCTCCTTTTTTCCTCTGAGCAGACCCAGTGCCCTCAGCTGTTTCTCCTGTGGTCCCTCCAGACCCTTCCCCACCTTCATGGCGTTGGATGTTCTCCAAGACTTTTAGCTCTTCCTCACATGGTGGTGCCCAGGGCTGTCCCCAGTGCTGGAGGTGAGCTCACCAGCAGAGCTGTCCTTCCCTGAGCATCACAAAATCTTCTCCCATCAGCTCATCCAGCCCCTTCCCTGGGCTGGGGCTTTCTCTGCATGGACAGCAGAGGTTTCACAGAAGAGCAGTGATGCTCTGAGCCTGCAGAGAGGTGAGGACCTTGCTCACACACACTTTTGGCTCCAGCATTCCCAGATGGGGAAGATCTCTGGCCTCTGAATGGATCTCAGCAGCCTCAGATCAACCTGGCAGAAAAGAGCATTTCTGGTTCTTTCTGAGCACTGAGAGATGAGAAATCTCAACACTGAGAAATGCTGGGATTGGACAAAAAGCTTTGCTCCCTCCGTCGTGGAAAAGAATAAAATCCCTGTGCTTGCTGTGGCCCTTTTATGTGCCAGAGCATGAATTCCACAGGATGGATCTGTGGAGCCTACTCTGGTTACACCCCTGGGCCAGGTGGGGAGAGCAGCCAGGCCAGAAGGTGCCTGTGGGACAATCCTCAGGGGAAAAAATTACCAGGAGTGAGATTTTCACAAAGAATGGAAATTAAACCCCCCAAAAAACCCCTCATATTTTGTTCCTCTGCCGTGGGCTATTGGAAACACAAAGCAGAATTATTTCCCATAAATCCTGTGTATCATAATCCCATTTCTCCTGTCATGCCAGGATTTGCTGCAAACTTACAAGGTTATTTTAAACATGTATTAAGGTATGTGTATTTTTTAAATAAGTATTTCAGAATTACACACATCTCTGTATACTTCTATGGATTTGGTCTCTTTGCCTTTTTGCGAGGGTGAGTTTTTGGATCGTACCAATGGAATTTCCAGTTTTCCCTGTGAAGATATGAAGGATAGGCAAGCTTTTCTTGGGTTCCACTCTGGCATCCGACCCAACAAACTCAGCTGGCCCTGGGGTGAGGAGGGTGAGTCCCAGCCCCTCCAGGGCTCCAACATCAGCAGCACATTCTCAGCACTTTATTTTGCTTTGTTTTGTTGGATTTTTGTTTTGTTTTCAAAGGCATCCTCTGCTGGAGCTTCCTCTGCTGCTGCTCCTTGCCCAGATGATATTTTATTTGTGTGAAATGACTTCTGGGGGTTTGTTGTCATTGCTTAGGTCTGGGAGATTTGTTATAAAACAATTTCTCCGGAAACTGTGACAAATGAAAATTTCCATTCTGTGTATTTCAATGCAAAAACGCTGGTGGGAAGAAGCCAAGCAAAATATTTCTTGGGTTTTCTCTTTTTCTCCAAATCCTAAACTGGAGAAGTCTTTTTTCAACTGGAAAATGAGAGTGTTTTGCCTCGACTTTCTGTGCCCATGACAATATGAAGAAATATTTCTTGTACAGAGAGAGCAACAGGCTCTCCGGAGTGCAAAAGGGCTGAGGATTTATTGGGAAGCTTCCTTTCTATGAGGGAAATTGTTACGTTATTTCTTCAGCTGCTCTCCCTGTTTTTCTGTTGCATCTGTGGCTTTCTCACAGAGGGAAACACGGAGGAGGCAACGCAAAAATGGAACTTTTCCACTTGAAAACAGAGCTGGCAAAAAAAAAAGGGAAAATCCTGGGTTGGTTTCAAGCTGCTGCCTGGAAACTTAAATGCAGAGCAAATGACAATTTTGTCTCACTTAGTAATTTCCCTGGGGAAAAACTCCCAGTTCTCACTCAGCTCTGCTTTTTGAGCTTTCCAGATCTCTAAAGCCTCCCCTGACGAGCTGTTCCTGGAGGGGTTTCCATAATCCTGGTGGTGAATTGTCCCTGTCACACACCAAGGCCACCACTCCCTGCTCTGCCACCACCACCAAAGGGCAGGAATTGATTCCTAGCACATCCCACCCACAGTTTGTTTCAAGCCTTTTGTACCAGAGATTGATTTTAATGAAACCTTCTACCCTTACACACGTGAAATGCAGCAAATTAAGTTTTCGAATGTGAAATAACAGTTACCAAATCCTGCCAGAGCAGCACTGATGGAGCCTGGGGGGTGCAAAGGGGACAAAGACCCCATTGTCTCTTGCCCCTGATATCCCCAAACCTGCACATTTTTATCCCAGCTCTGAATTCTGCTCCTTTTTTCTGGCTTTGTAGGGCTTTCCTGGCAATGGGGTTGGTGAGAAATGATCCCACTTTTCCTCAGGTACCCTGTCTGAGGTGCCAAATCCTCATTTCCACCTCAGTTTAATGAATTCTGAGGTTGGTCCCTCGTGCACCCCTGATTTCACAAAGCTGGTTTTATACAAGAACAGTTGGGCACTGATGGGAAATTTGCTGCTGATAGTGGGGTTTTAGGAAATACCTAAAAGGTATTTTTAAGGTCTGTTTAAAAGGTATATTAAAAAACCTAAAAGGTTTGTTTGAGGTAATGAACAAGGGCTGAAAAGGGAGAATTGCAGATGGATTTGTCATTGATCAGTGAAAATGGTTTCTGAAATTCTGGGTAAATGAGGAAGGAAGGAAGGAAGGAAGGAAGGAAGGAAGGAAGGAAGGAAGGAAGGAAGGAAGGAAGGAAGGAAGGAAGGCTCAGAGTTCCTGAGCCAAATCCTTTCCTGTGCCCCCACTTTGGTGCCAGTCTGTAATTCAGGCAGGTTTTGAACAAGAGGTTATAAATTACTATTTAACAAGTTTTTAATTGCTTCATGAATCCATGCATCATGTCAGAACTCAAAACATTTTTCAGCAAACAGTTCCACACTTTAATTAATTAGAAACTGAATGGGAAATGCACCTTTTTCTTTTCCCCCTAACTTACTATGTTACAAAGTATTCCTTCTTGGTTTGGGGTTATAAAAACCAGGCTATTCATGCCCTTTTCACCTGTTTGGTGCCACTTATGGTCTTCAGGGTTGTTATTTCTGATGGACCACTTCCCTTCAGTTCCATCTTCCTGCTGTGGAGATCACAGAGCACTTTGGAACTGTTCCTGCACTTTGGAACGTCATTCTTGCTGTTGCCTCTGTTTTTCCAGTTCTGCACCTGATTCTGCTGCAAGTTTTTGGATTATCCATTGCTTTAATCAAGTCACCGTCCTGCAAAAGCTCAGTTCCTACTTCAAAGAGCACTATTGGGTGTGCAAGGCAGCCCTTGCCCTGATAAATGCCATGCCCAATCCTTTACATATATCATATTTATCCCTGAGCCTGCCACTTCCAAACCCCAGCGAGGATTCCAAAATAATCATTCCATTAATTTGTGACAGTTCCTCCAATTCTTAATCCATAAAGAAAAGTTCCACTGACAGAATTTTCCTCAGTTCCTTCCCAGCAAACATCAATGTGAAGAATTCATCTGGATTTTCCGCTCCACCCTTATCTTCCTTGAGCTTTTCCTTTCATGCCTCACTCATTTAGTGGCCTTGGAGCCTCTCTGGCAGAGTTCCTGCTGCTGCTGCTGTGTTTCTAAAGGATTTGTTGGTATTTCTTGTACAGTTAGCAAGTTGTTCCTCGAAATATTTCTTGGCCTGTCTTGTGATGCTTTCCCAAGGACCTTGCCAGAGTTAATGTTCCTTCCTATTTCTTTCCCCTTTTAGACGCAACACACAGCTGAGGGCTTGCAGGAAGCTAATGCTGTGTGACTGGAGTTACAGCCAGGGGAAAGCACAGCAGGAATGTGTCACAGGAGCCACCAAAACCTGGGTGAGAGGGGGGACCTGCCCAAGCTGTCACCAGCCCCAGCTGTCCCCCTGTCACTGTGGGGATGTGGGTGAGCAGAGCCCTGTCACAGGGAGCAGCCCTGGAGAAAATCCAGCCTGGGATTCATTGACACAAAAACCAGCAGCCATGGGCTGATCTCCTGCCCTTATGGAGCAAATCAATCACACCCTGGCAATGCTGATGTCCCTTGTGGGAGCCCAGAAGGGATCAAAGCACCGAGATTCCCCTCGTCCCCCATGCCAAGGACATTCCATGTTCCATGTTCTCCTCAGAGGGGCACTCAGATCAGAAGGCACAGCCCACAAGGAAAGGCCACGACAGGGATTTTGGAGGCTGCTGATTGTTCAGACAAGTCTTTTCCAGAAGTTTCCTGGAGCCCAGGGGTTTCTGCAAGTGGAACACAGAATCATGGAATATTCTGGGTTGGAAGGGAGCCGCGAGGATCTGGAAACCAACACTTAGATGAACAAAATCTGTGCAGGGATTGAACCCTGTGTGTAGCAAGAACGGGGCTGTCCCACGAGGGGACAATCTGGGAGCCAGGAGTGGCACAGGACAGGTGGGGACACTGTCCTGGGTGTCCTGGGTGAGAGGACACGGTCCCACAGCAGCCAGGCAAGGTGAGCAGAGCAGGTCCCAGGCTCAGTCAGCATCCCAGGGATCATCAGGGAAGCTCAGGGTGACAGGAACCGCTCCAGGGGCAGTGCAGGAAGGTCCATGAGCAGGACAGGACGCACAGACCCTGCCAGAACCTGAGCAGGCACAAAACTGCCCCAGCACAGCTCCAGCTGAGCTCCAGGGGCTCCCGGGCCAATGGATATGTGGGAAGGAGCTTCCTCCAGAGCGTGGCCAGGAAATTACAATTTGCAAGGCACTGGAGGCCCTGGCAGCAGGGGCAGATCCTTTCTTCCCACCTCTGGGGGGGATTCCAGAGGTTTGCATTAAATAACCACTCCAGAAGTGTTATTCTGGACACTGTCCCCCACTGGGGGACAGCAGGGACAGGGCTGTCCTGTCCCCAAGCTGGGGACAGCTGCTCAGCCCCGAGGAAGGGAAGGCTCCCAGGGGTTCTAGGTGGGCTTGGAATCCTCCTGACAAATCAGGAGCACCTCGGGTCCATCTGCTGCTGCCAGGAGAGACTTCTTAATACCTGTCAGTGCCCCTGCATCCCAGAGCTGTTCCCAGCCTCCCTCACACTTCCAAAACTCCTTTTCCTTGGCTTGGAGAGAGGAAATTGGAAGGCCTTTAACAGCCTTTTGCAGTTAATTTGGCAAAGCCTCTCCAGGTAATTGGCACTGGGGGCACTGCAGCACCCTGAGGGCACAGAGTCGCTGACACCATTGGAGACAATTTAAAATGAAGCGAAAATAAATGTAATTAGTTATTACAGTTTATTAGCAGCTCATATCTTTCGGCAGATCCTGTCTTTATTCAGTGTTTAATGGGATTAATAACCCCTTAAGCAGGCATGTGACAGCCAAGAGCAGTGAAATTCCATCCACAGATGGGACAGGAACGTTCTCTTGCTTCTTCATTTTACCCCCTTCTTTTTAAAGAGGGATATTTTTCAGGCCCCTTCTTGACAATTTTCTGGTTTTTTGACAGAGTAAATGGGTAAGTCGTTGGGACAGGAAGCAGGTATTTCCTGCTGCTGGGATTCTCAAGTCAGGCAGGATCAGCCACAAAACCCACTCAGGGCACACTGGAAATCCAGACATTTCTTAACCAAAATGTCTCGTTCTGCCTCATCCTGGTGCAAGTTGGCCTCTGCTTCATTCCGAAGAGTTGTAGAGCTTCAGCCAATACTGAACCTCCTAACTCAGGAGGATGGGTAAGTTTATGAAATGCAAGAGAGAAGTATGTGCCTTGTGTCATCTGTGTCCAAAAGTTGAGAGTAAACAACAAAACAAACTCAGTTCTATCTCACCTTCATTTATTCCTGATAGGCCAGCAAACAGCAAACTGTCCAGGCAGGACAGCAGGAAGGGAGAGCAATGAAACCAAAGCAGGGCACATTGTGCCTTGAGAGCAGGGTGTAAAAGGCTGAGCAGGGACAGCCAGGTGGCTGCTAAAGATTCAATTGCCCACACTTCGCCCAGTTTCTCAGAGAGGAGAAAGTGTCATTTGGCAAACTGTCCCAGCCCTGACTTGGTGTTTGTTATTATTGCAAACTCCATCCTTGAGAGCGACCTGGGCGAGTTCAGAGCCCATCAGGAGCCCATTCGTGGTGCAGGCACTGCAGATCAGCATTGCAAAGGGGGCGGAGATCCTCCTGGACACAACTGGGGCCACACAGGTGTGGGGGGCTCTCCAACCCTGGGAAAGGGCAGAGGAAGAGGAGGGAGGCAGGTCCGGGTATCAGCATCAGTGGCGGGTGCAAACTGGAGGCACCAGTGAAGATCTCATAGCAAGGGGCTCAGTCCTGCTCTTCATGGCTGGAAATATCAGTGGTGACAGCTCCAGGTCAGAAAATCTCTTAAATGTCCCCCTTCAGGCTTCTCCTGCTGCCCAGCTTCCCTCAGGAGAGGCAGCTGCTCGGGGATGGCTCAGTCTGTGCTGGAAAGCTCTGGGAGCCTGAGTCAGGCTCAGCATCCTGCCAGAGCCAGAGCCTGCTCTGGGAGCTGCTTCCACCACCACCTTCACCTGGGCTGCTGCTCTGAGCTGCTTTAATTGATTGACTGCTTAATGAAGCTCTGCATTCCCACCTCCCAGTGCCCCGAGCTGATGCTCTGCTACACCGGCTCTGTGCGATCTGTCAAGGTCACTTTGGAGGGACATTACTCAGCAGACAAGGAGAAATGCCCAGGTGTTAACGAGCAGTGAGGCAGAAAGCAATGATGGCAGGCTCCTGTTCCAGCCACATGAGCCCCAGCCCAGCTGGAGGGGAGGTTGTTCACAAGGGCTGCACAGCCCAGCTGTTCAGAGGGCACATCTGGAGCTCAGAGCCAGGCTGGGGGCACCTGAGCCTCTGGGCTGCAGTGCCAGACTGGGGTGAGAGCTGCCAGGGATTCATTGGAAAAAATTCTATTTTATCTTCCTTGGTGTTTCAGTAGGAGGTGTTACTCCCATAGTGCAAGAGATGGCACCGCACTGGAGCTTTAAAGTCCCTTCCAGCCCAAAGCATTCCATGATTCCATCACTCTAGGGTTCCATGACACTCATGTCTGTCTCTCAGGTACTGTGTAGATCAGCTCCAGAAGTGCTCCAGCGTTGGGCTTGGCTCCCCCACTGAAGTTGAGGTACAAAAAAAATAATTCAGCCCCAAGAGTGGCAGCTGAGGTGGATGTGGCAGGAAGAGTGCATTTTTTTAGGAGAATTTCAGGGTAATTTCAGAACTCTTCAAACAGTAAATGAGGTGTCCTTTTAAGAAGAGATAACCAGTAAAATGACATTTCCTAGAAGAAAGCGAAATGCAAATAATCTTGGCACTGCACATGGTGCAGGCAATCCACCTCCTCTCCGTGCACTTCAGAGTCACGTGGAGATGTTTGTTCACACCTGGTACTTCTGCACAAACACTTTGTTCTATTCTCCAGTTCCCTGTTGTTTGATTTTCCCACTTTCTGTGCCCCACCAAGACCCAGCCTCAGCCACTGCCCTGGGCCATCAGGATGTGTCTGGTTGTGAGCTGTGCACACTCACACTCTGCTCATTTCCAGGCTGCTGTGTGCCTCAAAATCCTGGGCTCTGAGGAGTGTTTTATACAATATTTATGTTTCTCTGAGACGTGAGAGGTCACTCAACCTGACAGAACTGAAGCCTCTGCCTGTGGGAGAGGGGTTCTGCTGCAGCATCAGCAGAAAGTAAATGAGCTCCCAAATGAGAGTTCAGAGAGTTCTGGCTGTCATTTCCATACAGCTTTGGACTCTGCTCGTGACTTCTTCCTTCAAGGGAGGAAAAGCTGCTGCAAATGTCTGCTCAGCACCAGGATGATGCTGGAATAGAGCACCAGGGGGATCAGTGTTTGCTGCAGCTGCAGTGAGGCTTTGCTGGCCATTCCTGATGATCTGAACAACCCAAGAACAAAACCCTTGCCCAGAGCAGCAGAGCAAAGGTGAACCCTCCATTTGCCACCTGGATTGCTCCCACAGCTCACCCTTCCCTCCCTCTGCAGCACTTCAAGCAGCTGGACTGGGCAAGTCCTGCATTTCTTCATGTCCATTCCATCCTTCCTGCCAGGACCCTGAGGACAGAGAGGTTAAAGGAGACCTCCAAGGTCACAGAAGAGGAAAGGTGCTGATTTCAGCTTCCCCTCCCCAGCACTCAGCTGGCTTCAGGCTGCTCACAGGATGTTCAAAGGAAAAAAAGAGTCATCAGCACCCCTGAGGAGCTCTGCTGGTAAAACTGAACAGTGTAAAAAAGCCAGATAAGACATAGGATAAACATTTGTGACCAGGAGGCACTTCAGAGCAAAACATCTGCTTGCCTGGAGTGGGGACTGATTCCGGTGTGCTGTGGCAGTCATTGAGGTGCTCTGTTCCCACAGGGGCTCGGTGCCTTTTCAGGAATCCTGGAGTAAGCAGGACAGCAGCCCCAGGCTGGCAGGGAGGACACAGCCTGTGCAGGAGGCTGTGGCTCTGGAGAGGCAGCTGGAGGAGCAGCAGGATGTCCCAGGGCATCCCAAATGGCAGGAGTTGCCAGTTCATCTGGCTGAGCCCTACCTGCAGCGGCTGCAGGGAATGGGGCACTGGCACCGACTCCTTCCGGAGCTGCTGGGATCCATCTGGAACCCGGGATGTGAGCTGGGCTTTGCTGAGCTGGGCTGGCTTGTTGGAGTGCATAAAATAGAAACCTCTCTGAGTCCCTCAGAGAGAGAAAATAATGCAGGGGTTGCCTTAACCCTTTAGAGAAATTAAAATACATTAAGTCACACAGACATGAAGTAGGAGTGTAAGTTTTAGTTTTAAGTAAGTAAGAATATATTTTAAGGGCTTAAAGACAGTAAAAAGCCCTAAAACCTAGTTTAAAGTTCAGTAACTTAGCCCCAGACATAATGAAAACAGAGCAGAATATTGCCTGTATTTCTAGATAAAACAAGTAGAACCATTTACGTGAATAGATAGAACTATATGTGTAAATTAGCTGTAAGGACTCACACTACTTTTGTAGTTTAGAATTAAGTTCTGATAGGGGTAGAAAGAATGTTTTAGAATCATGTTTTTAGCTGATTGGATGATTATGAATAAAATCCCCTGTATTGGGGTGAGAGAAGAGGAAGAAGAAGAAAAAGAAAGAAGAGGAGGAGGAGGAGAAGAAGAAGAAGAAGAAGAAGAAGAAGAAGAAGAAGAAGAAGAAGAAGAAGAAGAAGAAGAAAGAAGAAGAAGAAGAAAGAAGAAGAAGAAGAAGAAGAAGAAGAAGAAGAAGAAGAAGAAAAGGTGTGGGAGTGGCTGTTGCTGTTTCTGTGCCAGAAAGCTGTAGCACAGACTTTAATACTCTAAACTCTTTGCCTTCAAGACTGATGTATTCATGCAATAAACAACTTTAGAGCAACAAACAACTGCTCCTGTCTCTTTGAAGACCCAGAGCCACGAAAAACTCGACACTGGCTGGTGCCCTGATCCAGCTGCCACTGCTGCAGGGCTTGGAGTCAGTCACACCCTGGGGGTGTCCAGCTTCACTCCCTTCCCTTCGCACCTTGCTGGAGGGGGAAGAGCTCAGCCACACCGTTTGGTCTGTGCTGATGTAGATGTTGGGAATGGCCAGGAGGTCATAGATCAACTGGAAGATGATTCTTCCTGAGCTTCAAAGCCAAACGTCACTGATGCTTGCAGTTAGAAAGAAATTGGGAAAGGAAATCCCAAAAGTGAAGGGGCTGCTCTGGATCTCTGACTGTAGAGATCTATTCAATGAAGAACACATCCTTTTCCCTCTCGACCACTTCCAGCTCTGTCCTGGAATCCCCAAGATGCCATAAATGTGCCCTGTGCTCCAGGGGTGGCACCACTCCAGAGCAGGTAGGCAGCTCTGCCTAACCGTGGCCCCCAGGCCAAAAGCATCTCTGTAGCAATTTTCACACCATTTCTACTGCCCAGAATATATTTTTGTTCTATTTGTGCTAAAACCCAGAAGAACAATTTTTAGGTAGGATTCAGCACAAGGCTTGTTCACAGTCAAGAGAGAAGGAGGTAAGAAAATGGTTATGTTCCCCTGCAGATTGTTGCCAGCTCTATTTCAGAGGAACCAACCTGTCCAGCCACCTCTGTGGCCCCTTAAACACGTTGCTAACCTAAAGGCAATGATGTGGGCAGGAGAAGTGGTTCCACATTTATCCAAGGACTGAAAGGGAAGAATTACCTGGGACGCCCCTTGAAACAACAAATGTGGCGTGAAGGAACACACTCAGCTCTCACCGGGGATTAGACAGGACAGGGAGCAGGAGTTACACAAATTTCAGCTAAAGCCATCAGCAACAGCTCAGTGAGCATTCCGAGTGTGAATGGCACTGCAGGCACACGTGGGAGGGATGGGAATTTGTGTTTTCTGTCACTTCTGGAGCAGTGTGGCCATGCTTGGACTGCACGGCAAGGAAACGCTGTCAGCATCCGTGGGTCAGTGCCCAGCGTGCCGCAGGAATTGCAAATAGCTCAGGGCTGACTCTGCCCTGCCCAGTGTCCCTGGAGTGTCCCTGGCAGGGCAGGAAACACCTGGAGTCTCCCTCCTGGGAGAAGGGCAGCTCAGCACGTGAGTGCTGGGGAAGAATTCCCTGGCAGATCACAGGGAGTCACCCTCTGAAAGGAGCCCATGAGGGGCAGGGTCACCTCTCTGTGCTACAGCCCTGGGCACCCTGGCACCAGTCCAAACTGGGCAGGGCGTCCCTGCTGGTCCCATCCTGGCCTGAGCCCTGTAGACAGCCAGGGCAGTGACCACCCTCACTGCTGGGGGATGTCCCACCCTTGTGTGATCCCCTCTCCATCCCCAAAGCTGGGTTTTACGTTGTCCTTACTGAATTCTGAATTAGAGATTATTTTTTGTTTCTTTTTTAAAAATCTTTTCTGCAGTCTCCAGATCATTTAAAGTCCTTTCCAGCCCAAAGGCAAGAGGCAGGAGCATCTTGTGTTCTACAGCCCAGCTAATGGATGGGGCATCTTGAATAGCCCCAGGCCCAGGGAAGGCCTCATGGACCAGCTGCCAGAGGCAGGAAAAGTTCCTGGTTCTGCTGTGTGATCCTGCTTTCCTGCCCAGCTCTGCATCCCCATCTGCTCCATTCATGTCTCCCATATTTCTTGAGCTTGTTCATGGAGATTTTAGCATCAGGAGAGTTAAAAGTGCTGCTGCCCCAGAGCAGGAATTATCTCTTGCCTTTGCACTCAGTCTTTGAAGGAAATTAAATGGGTTTTACCCAATTTGTCTCTGATGATCAAGGCTGACTATTACTCACCTCCACATATTTTCCAGGTACTTCTTCCTTTCATTATTTTTCCAGGAATTAGGGCTGATTTACAGGATTCCAGTACTGAGCCATAGGACCTGCAGTGCCCACTCCTCTCCCTTTTCCTAGTGTGACCTTCATGTGCAGAAGGACCTGTGTGGAGCCTGAGGTGCCTGTGGTGGCTGAGGGGCTGTCCCTGTCCCCTGCTCCATCCCCACTGGTGTCTCCAAAGCTGGAGGGATGCAGCAGGCTCCCACAGTGGAATTTCTGGCTGCATCCATCCTGGCTGCTGGGATTCCTCCTGAAGGGGTGCCCCATGGTCTCCTGCATGCAGGGAATGGCTCTACCATGGGTGCCACCCTGGCCAAAGTCACCCTGTGACCCAAATTCTGCTGTCATTGCCAGCTCTGCCCCCTCCCCTCCAGCCCTGGCAGGCAGGGCTGGCATTAAGCTGTTCCTCAGGTTGAAGAAAACCTGTAAAATCCTATTGGAAAACTCCTGGAAAGCCTTTTAAGTCTGCTCACATCCCAAGTGCTGCATGGCCTCGAAACTTCCCAGCTGATTTATGGAGCAGCCACTCGCAGGCTGCTGGGGAGAGCAGGGAAATCTTCCCCTTTTCCCTCTTCTCCCCTCCCAGCACAGTGAGAGCAGTGTGACTCCATTCCAGGGGCTCTATCCACAGGCTCACAGCTCCTGGAATCCCTGTTTCACTTTCCAAGGGTCTGGCCACACTCCCAGACCTCCTCAGCTCCCACAAGTTCTTGTTGTCCCTCTCACCCTGTGTTGTGTCCCCAGTGCTCCAGAAAATCTGGTTCTCATGGGAACTTCAAGTAGCAGGAAGGATGGAGAGAGTTCCCAAAGGTTTTAAGTCTTGCAAATATTCCCAGAAGCTGGAGTTTCTCTTATTTCTCTCATCCTGGTGACTTGTCTGTATTTTTTTGCCAGACCCTGCCCCCTGACTGCATCTCCTCATTGATATTGCTGGGTTTGCAGGGCTTATTTGCCATTAATAATTGATAAATGCTCCCCATTAATTCCTCTGGAACAGTTTGTTCCTTTGCCAGGGAAACAGCTGCACACCAGACCCTTGACAGAATTCCTTTTAACCTCTTTTCAGGAGCTCTGCTCTTGTTTAACAATAAACCACACACTCCATTCACTGTTATTCTGTAAGTAACACTCCGTGATTCAACTCAAATTTATTCCATTTCCCACTGGAGCAAGCCAACTATTCCCCAGCCTATTTTCTCATGAGCCTAAATGACAAATTAGCAAGGTTAAGCATTGTTTTAATTTCAAACAAAATAGGAGAGAACCCCTTGCAGAAGGAGCATGATACGCTGCAGTCAGGCTGCTGCTCTCATCATAATTTTTCCCTGTTCCCAGGGGTGGGTGAATATGGGGGGTAGATTTTACACCAGAAAGGGCTCAGGAGTAGCAGCCTGAGGGGTGACAGAAAGCTCAGAGTTGAAGTGATGCTTTATTATTCTTGTTTCATAGGGGGATGGAGGCAAGCATGGAAAGGTAAATCCTCCAGCCCTGAATTCCAGAGGAGCTGGGGCAGGCAGGGAAATGTCTCCGAGGCTCTTAGGAACTGTCCCACTCACCTGGCAGGCAGGGAGGGAGGAGCAGCAGAAGCTACACAGATGCAGGGGATCTGCCCAAATTTGTAGGATCTGCACAGATTTATAGGATCTGCACAAATTTGTGGGATCTCCAGAGCAAAGGACCAGCATCAGGCCGAGGGACAGGGCAGAGGATGAGCTGCCCTGGGAGCAGGGCACAGCCTTGGTTGCTCCTGGGGTCCCCTGGGCTGGGGGTGAGGCAGCCCTGGCTCAAAGGGATAAAGGATAAAACCATTTTAGGGTGGCACCAAGGCAGCCAGGAGGATACCAAGGCAGCAGGGAGCAGGATAAGCTGTCACTCCTTGGTTTAGGTAGGGAGGGACCTCAAAGTCCATCCAGTGCCACCCCTGCCATGGCAGGGACACCTTCCACTGTCCCAGGCTGCTCCAGCCCCAATGTCCAACCTGGCCTTGGGCACTGCCAGGGATCCAGGGGCAGCCACAGCTGCTCTGGGTACCCTGTGCCAGGGCCTGCCCACCCTCACTGGGAAGTATGACATGATTTATTCATGTATAGACAGGAATTTTCCTAGCAAAAAACAGGGAAAACTGCTGAAGAAATTTGTCTTCAATGCATTTTGTAATGTAAAGGGTTCTATTTTTATCTGGTTAGGGTTCAACATTTCTGCTACGAGACTCTTTGAGGTAAGAACTGGGTTTAGAGCCATCAGATTTGCATGGAATGATCCAGAGGATTCCTGCCTCTGGGTCACTCAGGGCTGAATGGGATGTTGATGCTTCCTGAATGCACCCTCTTCCCCTAAATAAAGCTGTGCAATCACAGAATTCCAGGATGGTTTGGAAAAGGGTCTTAAAGCTCATCCAGTTCCAGGGGCAAGGACACCTTCCTTCATCCCAGGTTGCTGCAAGCCCTGTCCAGCCTGGCCTGGGACACTTCCACAACCTCTAGGAGCAACAATTTCAAATTTCAGCCTCAAAAATAAAAGCTCCAGAAAGAGGGAAAGAAGAAAACAAAAGCAAGCCACCCCAAAAGCTGCTCAGGGATTTGGAATTATTCCTTCCCCATTCCAGAGCATGCAGTGGCACCATTTACACATCAAGGCATCAAGAAACTTCTCAAGCAAATATTTTTCCTCTGCCAAACCCGCAGAGGAACCCAGCTGCAAGGGACTTGCAGGGAGCTGCACAGGGTTCTGATCTGCTGGAGAACATTCCTGAGGCTGAAAACCAGATTTTGCAGTGCAAAACTTCCCCAAAATGAGCAGGATTGGTAGAATTATTTTTAATTCTATGTTTCTTTGAAACTGCATTTTTTAAAAATCTTTTCATCCCCCATTTACTCTGCTAGCAGGGAGTATTTCCATATTTCCCCCCACTTTTGCCTTTTTCAAATCCTGGCTGTTTTGTGGTGGCAGAGTGACAAGAGAGCTTTGAAGCTGCACAGTTCTGCCAGTCTGCCAGCACTGGCAAAATTTTGCAGGAAAATAGAGCAGTGGAAATAAAAATTACAAAAAAAAGGGGGGGGGGAGGGGGCAACAAGCATTTTGTGCTGCTGAAAAATGTAAAAAAAACTTCTCTAAGAAAAAATCCTCCAACAGGTGATTTGAAGGCGCTGAACACTGTAAAAGAAAAATCACCTGGATTGGTTTTACTGAGAAAATATTAATTTTTAACCAGTTTTCCTAATCTCTGAGGCATCCAGCAGCACAGGTGGGTCAGGAATTGTTCTTTTCTTTGCCTGGGTTGTTTCTAGAAGTCTCTGGACTTCTAGAAGTCTCTGACTGCTGGGCTGAGGTTTGGACACCAGGAAAATCCTGCCCTGGGGGATTTTCCTTCTGCAGTGTGGGCAGGACAGAGCTGGACAGGGGCTCTTCACCTCCTCCCACTGCCCCCCATTTCCCTCTCCTGACAGCCCCATCCCTCCCCATCCCACTCAGAGCTGCCAAAGATCAAAGAGGACAAGCAGGTGGCAGCACCTTTATTATTTTGGGAGTTGAAAGGGATGTTTACAGCTCCCCGAGTGGGGCTGTGCCTCTGAGGCAACATCCCCTGCACTTTCAACGTTGTTGCTGTCATCTTCCAGGAGAAAACGTGTTCCCTTTTGATCCTTTCGTGCAATGGGATCAAAACAAAGCAGGTGAAGGCACAAAACCCAGAATTATTTAGTCAGCACCTTGTTCAAAGCTTTCTTTTCTTCCCGAGGGGGGAGAAACGAGCCAAGAAAATGTGCAGACAATGAAAAGCACAGAAAACAGATCCTGAAGAGGCAACAGGATTGTGGAGGCAACCAAATCATGGAGAAAACCATTGCTGCCATGTGTGGAAATGCTGAGGAGACTGCAGCTCCAGAGAGGAGTGGGAGCTGAATTTTAAGGATGGGCAGAAATAGAGGAGTTCCCTGCAGAGGCAGTGATGCCTGGAGAGGCTCCCTGGAACAGGGGCTGGGCAGTGACAAAGGAATAACACAGGGATTTATTCAAAGGATTCACCTTGGGCAGTGCAAGGGCCCGGCCGTGGCTCCAGCCAAGATGGACCCAAGATGGACCCAAGATGGACCCAAGATGGACCCAAGATGGACCCCGAGTCACGAGTTCTCCCACTTGGATCAGTTCTGCTCCATTTCCATCTTGGGCTTCATTGTCCAAGCCCAGCTCCAGGTTCTGCAGTCCCATCCTCCCACATTGCTCTCCTCAAGTTGCTGCTGTTTGCACTTTTTGGGGCTGAAGCTGCAGCGCTGTCCTTGGCTGTGGGGCTGGAAAAGGATTGTTTTGTGTGCCTGAGCTGTGAGGAGAACTTGGAACACTTGGTGTGAAGTTCAGAGTCCCACACCAGTGCAGTGCAGAGTCTGGAAAATATGAAAACTAAAACTTAATGCATCACAGAGATGCTGAGCTCAATAAGTGACTCACCCAAAGGAGTAAAACCTGCCTGCTCCCAGCAATTCTCATCACTCCAGTGGAGAGGCTCTGCTGGGATTATGGAAAGGCACAGAAATAACAGATAGTTTTAAAATATCTGATAATAAACCTCTGACAAGCTGCCCAGAAGGTTTCCCCTACACCAAGATCTTTGGTTGTGAAGGGGCTCCCCCAGCAGTGTCTCCTCCAAGTGTCACACCAGGGTACAATGGGACACTGGGCCTTCAGGTGCATCCCAGGCCAGAATGAACCAGGATTTGTTTGGTCAGGTGATTTGTAATTGTTGTTTTCCATGGTGTGAAAGGCTTTGCTTTGAGAAGACTCTGGCAGGAAAGAAGAGGCAGAAATGAAGGAGGGAACAGTAATCACAGAATACTGGAATGGTTTGGGTGGGGAGGGACCTCAAAGCCCATCCAGTGCCACCCCTGCCATG
>NC_085065.1:1732500-1747000 GCF_963662255.1 Cinclus cinclus | reverse complement strand
TTACATTAGCACACTTACTTCTTGTGCCAAGGTCATTAATAAAAACATTTAATAAGATCAGCCTGCTGACCATTCCTGGAGGAGCTCTGCCAGTGACCTCCATCCATTCTGATCCTTCTTTCAACGCCGCTTCCCCTTTCACCAGTTTCCTACCCTTCCAGTTCTGCTGATCCCCAGTTTTTCATTCCAGGGTTTCCCATGTGGTCCTATATCCTTTTTCTAAAGCCTGTGTGGGTAGTATCTGTCTCACTTCCTTTGTCTAGAAAATTCACTATCTGACCAGCTAACCTGGTTATCTCTGTGTGATCTGATTTCCTCTTGGTGCACTCCCAGTGTTTTCTACCCTCTTTATTTTTTGGTTTCATGTTCTGATTACTCTTGGTGTTCTCTGGAGCTTCCATCCTGCCCAGGTTGGTCAGACAGGCCTGGGGTTGCTCACAGCTCTTTCTTCCTTACATTTTGTGGGTGGCAGTTGTGTGGGTGCTGCAGTTCCCCTGTGGTTCTGGAGGAATCCCTAATTTTGGGATATGTGTCCTGGCTAAGGCTCGGTTTGAAGGGAAGGGTTTTGGGTGCGTCAGTCCTGCCTTCATTAACCAGTTCATTTCATTTAATGAGACTTCATCCTGTGGCACTGAGACCCTCCAGAACCACCCCCCGGCCTTTGCCATGTTCCCACCAAGCATTGGCTCAGTGGATTCAACCAGTGATCATTTAAAACCATGGAATCACAGAGTCACCAAGGCTGGAAAAGGCCTCTGGGATCAAGTCCAGTTGTCACCCCAGCATTACCACCTCAAGTGCCACATCCCCACATTTCCTGAACACTTCCAGGGATGGTGGCTCCAAACTTCCCTGGGCTGCCCCTGCCAAGGTCTTTCCTCCCTTTCCATGGGGAAATTCCTCCTGGTGTCCACCCTGAGCCCCCCCGCCCAGCCTGAGGCCGTTCCCTCTCCTCCTGTCCCTGTTCCCTGGAGCAGATCCCAAATCCCCCCCGGCTGTCCCCTCCTGTCAGGGAGTTGTGCAGAGCCAGAAGTTCCCCCTGAGCCTCCTTTTCTCCAGGCTCAGTCCCTTTCCAGCTCCTCAGCTGCTCCAGCCCCTTCCCCAGCTCCGTTCTTGTCATCAGGGGCACAAAGCTGACCCCAGCACTGGAGGTGCCCCAGCAGTGCCAGCACAGGTGATGGGCACTGCCCTGGGGCTGTGGCCACAGGGACAGCCCAGCCATGGCCACAGCACCCCAGGGCCTTTCCTACCAGGTACTCTCCAGCCACTCTGCTCCCAACCCCTTCCCTTGTGCCTTTTTCTATCTGTGGTGACCCAAGAGCATCTACCTAATCTTCATCCCCGGGTACTGATGGCAGAGACAGGAGTGAAATGGTTCATCCAGGCTGCACAGCAGGTATGACCACCCACAGGGTGGAGGGCAGCCACAGATGTGTAAAACCAGGTGGGTAAAAGTCCTGTTCCTGGGACACACTGCCCAGGGGCTGCCTCCCAAGGACGTGGAGATTGCAGAACAACCCCGTATTCAGCAGTTCAGCCTTGATTTTAAAGACACCTCAAGAGTGGCATTTCTGGGACTGGGCTGTGAGATGTAAATCAGGCTGAGGTTGAAGCCTGGAGCAGTGAAATGCCATCCCTCCCCAACAGGAGACAGGGTGAGGGGAAAGGGGGAGCAAAAGGCAATAGAGATCTTCTTAATTACATTTGCATATGCAGCTGTTCAAACAGACTGAACTTCACCAGTGCCTGTTCATACCTATCAGGAGATTTAGAGCAGCTGTTGTCAACCCACGTAGTGGGGATCCTACAAATCTAGTGGTAAAATAAGCCCCTGGGCACTCTGCTCACCCAAGCTGTCCATCACTGCAAAAGGCCAAGCAATTAATTGTATTTCAATATTGAAAAAATGGAATTGTGTGAAACATCCAAGGGTGACTGCTTACAGCTTGGTTTCCAAGGATACATGCTGCAGAATTAAATCATTAATTTATATTTCTGAAAATGGTGATGAAATGTGTTAATTTGTACATTACCAAAGAGGCTCAAACTTGCCTCCTTCTGCCTTTTATTTCCTAATATGCTCAATGACAAAATAATTGCTTTCCCTGATCCGGAGCTGAAATACAACGGTGTTCAGGCTCGGGGATTTCGTGCCACATTAAAACTTAAATTATTGGGGAAATCATCTGGGTTAAGCGTTTGCAATAATTCCTGCAGACTGAAATTCTGCCTTAATCTTTGGCTCCCAAATGCTGAGCCTTTTGCAGCCTCTCTTGGTCGAGTTACCCTGAATCCCCTGAGCCAAAGCTGTGCTGAGCACACAGTGCCTGGGCAGAGCAAGGGTCCAGCATCTGGAATTCTGCTTCCCAAGCCCCAGGCACTGCAGGGACACAACAATGCACGGAGGATGTGGTCAATGGAGAAATTAGTCTGCTAGGGACAAGTGGTTATGTTGTCTCTTCAGGGCTTTGTGAGATGCATGGAGGATGCTGATCCCACCAGAATCCGGGGATATAAATCAACTGGGGCTGGGATCGCAGCTATTTCTTGTTTTGCAAAAGTGCAGTAGGATTCCTGCCATCATGCCAGTGGACTGGAGGAAAAGTGTCCTGAGGCACATGGGAAGAGCAGTTGGAAAGCCCTGCCTTTGTTGGGGATTTGTCAGGTCTGGGGACAGGAGAGCATTTCTGGGGTTGCTTTAGAAAATATATTGACTTAAGGTGACAATCAAGATTTTTGTGCAGCATTCAAACACAGGAGTCCTGCTTCCAGTACAGTGGTAACGAAGCCATATTCATCCCACCTCTGGGATTGGTGGTTGTGTTTTGGGAAAGGACAAGGGATCTGTATCCAGCCAGGGCTGGGCAGTGCCCCTGTCCCAGGGCTGTGCTCGGGGTGCTGGGAGCACTGTGGGATGGGTGGGATGTGGGGCTCAGGTGGGAACGGCCCCACAGGGGGTCCCTGTGACCCTCAGGAGGTGCAGCAATGCCAGATGCAGGGTCCTGCACAGGTGGCAGAGCGATCCCAAAGCAGCCTGGGTGGGGATGGATTGGAAGCAGCCCTGAGGAGAAGGACTTGGGCTGTTGGGATGAGAAGCTCAACGTTCCATGGCTGTGTTCTCTGGCCCCTGGAAACCCCCCTGTCCAGGGCATCCGGCCCCCGTGCACCTGTGCTCAGGTGAGCCCCACCTGCAAAGCTGCCCCAGGAACAACAGCAGAGGGGTGTGGAGCTGCTGGAGAGAGTCCAGAGGGGAAATGGTCAGAGAACTGGCTGGGAGAGCTGGGAGTGTTCACCTGGAGAAGAGAAGGCTCCAGTGAGAGCTCAAAGCCCCTTCCAGGGCCTAAAGGGGCTCCAGGAGAGCTGGAGAGGGACTTGGGGCAGGGGTCTGTATTTAAATACAGGTCATTTGTGCAGATCACACCCCATGGCTTTGGCCTCACTGTGCTGCAGCTGAAGCTGTGAGTGCAGCCCTGGGGAAGCCCCTGCAATGTCACTATCACCTGGGCTACCTGTCTGCTTGCCCAAGGCTTCAGGTGGGCTCTGCATCCTTTGCTCAATGTCCCACAGAGGTGGTGGGTGCTGGATGTCACACGGGGGTGACACGGGGCTCACACTGAAACTGTTGTGCCATCCCTGGAGCTGCTGTGGAGTGACTTCCACACCCTCCTGGGGAAAGCAGAGGAGTGACACTGGCATGTCACACCTGTCTGCAAACCCAGCTGGATGCTGGTGGCAGGAATGCTCTCCTGCCAAAGGTGGTGGGGATTGGCTGCTGGAATTTGCAACCTGCATATTCTTGCACTGCCCAAGGTGGATCCTTTCAATAAATACCTATTTTATTCCTTTTGCTCTTGTCTAGTCTCTGTTCCAGGTCAGCCTTTCCAGGCATCATCTGCTGCTTCAGGAATGTGGGGTGAGGAGGGAAGGGGCTTGTTTCTGCTGCAGGGTGATCAGCTTGTGCCAGTGGTTTTGGTGTGACATTCTAGTGGGTTCTGGGCTCTGTAGGTGTGAGGCTGTGACTCCTGGGGCACTGGCTGCATTGAGGTTGTGTTGTACCATGTCCCCAGATGCATTGTGACACACAGTAGCTCCTGTGTAATACTTACCTCCTAAATGTTAAAAAAACCTGCACCAGAACATCACTCTTTTTGCAAGGAAAACAGTACCATTCGCTCTGTTTTAGTGGAAACTTCATTTCCCAAGCCATGCTTTCTGAATCCGTCTGGTTATTACATTTATCTGTGGGATGCATTGGGAAATCTTGGAAAACTTGGCTCTAATTTGCAGTAGGTTTTTGAGGGAGGTGCTGTGGGCTTGCACCTCCCCTTGGGTCGTTTTGTGCCTGATAATTAATCATGTTTGTCACTGTGGCTCCTGGGGCTGAGGGAAACAGGGAATGGTGCGGGTTGTCCCCAGCCTCTCCTTCCCCCCCTCCTCTGTAAACGTCTTTCCCTCGATGCTTTCTTTTGTCAGAAGCCTGAAAGAATACACTTATTTTAATAACTTCTATCTGCTTCCACAGAGGGACATTTTTATAGGATACAGACAGTGCCTGCTGGGATTTTTATGGCCTATAGTTTTTTCAGCAAATGGTTTTGAGCACAAGTTGGCTGGGCTGGATTGACCTTCTCTTGTTCATTATCTGTCTGTTGAAAAATATGCGTGTGGTGGTAGTTAGAGAGCCTTGATTGGGGTTATTTTAGGTGGTGCAGGGAGGTCTGGGCCTTTCCTTCTCTCCTCATTATCAAGCAGCAGAGGCTGCTTAGGGCCTGGTTTATTTACCTAATAAACTGCCTCTTTATCGTCTAGGAAATGCTCACATTTTTCAGCCAAGAAATCCTAGTAACAGGCAAACAGAGGTCTAGCAGTCAGGTCTGGGGAAACAACAAAATGAAGGTCAGCTAATATTGCTGTTATTCTCTTTCCTGGTGGCCATGACAGCAGGGGTGGTTTATTTGAAGATCCCAGACTCGGAGTCATTGTTGGTCCCCCGAGCATGGGAGGCTGTGCCAACACTTGGGATATTAATGTATTCTACAGATCAGTGAATGAGGAATTCCTCCACTCTCCTTTCTTTGGAAAAAAAAGGGACAAAAATCCCCTTCTCCCCCCTTCCCCCTTCTCCCCACACTTTGTTTGCTGTGGCTTTGTCCGTGGGGTGTTGCTGGGCATCCCTAATGAGCCTGGCAGGAATTGGGGATGGGGCTGGCTGCAGAGGGGCCAGGACATGGCTCCAGGTGTGGCAGCTCCCACACAGGCAGGGATACCCGAGCAGGAGGAAGGAAAAGGCTCCTCTGGAGCACGCAGAGCTCCCTGATGTCCTTCCTCCCAGGAGAAAATCCTGCCTCATCCCCCCACCATGCCTCAGTGCTTCCTTAGCATTCATCCCAGCTCCCAGCCCACCCCGACAGCTGCTCCAAGGGGCAGCAATTCCTGCTCCTGGGGACTTCCTGCAAGGGAAGGGTTGGGATCTGTTTGGGAGGGACATGGAGGACTCAGCCCTGGCCATGGAAAAAGCACAGGGGAGCGGGGGCTTGGAGGGATGGGTGTGTCGAGACTTTGGGTGGGAATAAAAGCTGGGTTCCTGAGGAGACATTTATCCATCAGTAATGCCAAGGATCAGAGAAAAGCATCTGAGCAGGTTTTTTAATATATTCCCATTCAGTAGCAGGAATTGTACTTAGGTGTTTTTTTAATATATTCTTTGATCCTTCATGGAAATGTTAATGAGACAAAAATTCCTAAAGAGCTCTCCAGACACTGCCCTGCTCTGGGGAAGGGTGCAGTGAAACACAGCCCCTCCGAGGGCTCCTGACACATAAGCAACCCCTTTCTTCCCTGCTTTCTGTCCCAGAGACACGTCTGAAACTGGAGGGGAATGAGAGGAGGCTGAAGGGGCTGGGAGAAGGCTGAGCATTGCCATTGACAGGAGGAAAATCCTGGAGCAGCCATTGAGACCAGGCAGTGCTGCGGGCGTTTGAAGTGCTCCCAGAGCTCAGCCCAGGATGGAAGTGGGAAGCTTGAGGGCTGCCTTTCACTTGGACTTCATTAAGAAACTCCCAGGCTTTGTCCCGAGGGGGCTGTGAACGTGTGGAGCTCTGCCCCCCATGCAGAGGGGCCGGGCTGGAGGGGACATAGACATGGACACAGATCTGTGCCACAATGGCAAACTGAAGGGAGTGGGGCTGGCAGTGGCACAGAGCATCCCTGGTGCAGGGCTGGCACTTCAGGGCATCCCTGGTGTGGGGCTGGCAGTGGCACAGAGCATCCCTGGTGTGGGGCTGGCACTTCAGGGCATCCCTGGTGTGGGGCTGGCAGTGGCACAGAGCATCCCTGGTGTGGGGCTGGCACTTCAGGGCATCCCTGGTGTGGGGCTGGCAGTGGCACATCCAGCCCCTCCACCCCACAGGCAGCCTGGGGAAACAGCAGTAATACCTGGGGGTGGGAAGGGCTCTGTCCATGCAGGATCCTTTCTCTGTCCCAGTGGAGCCCAGAGGGTGCCCCAGTAAGGGGCACACACTGGTTTGTGCGTAACTGGTGCCTGGCGGTGCTTTTATGTGGGGAGAGGTTTGGGATTGCCCATCTCTGGAGGTGCTCAGAGCCAGGCTGGATGGAGCTCTGAGCATGGGGGAAGGTGTCCTGCCTATGGCAGGAATGAAACGATCTTCAATGTCCCTTCCAACCCAAACCATTCCAGATTCCATGATTCTCTATTTTGTGTCTGGTGAAATGTTTCTCCCACTCCAGTGGGAAGGGTGTCTCCAGGCCTTGTGCTGACTCAGGGCTGGAGACTTCGCAGCCATCACCTCCCAAAGTCGTGGTGTGGCCTTTGGTCCTGGCCTGCTGGCCAAGAACTCGAGGGACAGCAGCTGCAGGTGGCTTTTGGCACCTGGAGAAGCCTCACATTCCTGGATCCATACTTGATCTTCATCATATAGCTCTTTGGAAAACTGCAGGTAAATCAATGGAGAAACCATTTGAGATGGTCCAGGGAGCAGCTGGGGCTGTGTGGGGATCTGAGCTCAGACAGGAGTTTGTGATGGATGCTGAGGATAAGGAATTTCTTCCACACAGGCCAGGCTTGGTGGAGGGAGCTGGAGAGGGCTCCCACAATGGGGGTTGGGGTGGAGGATGAGCAGAGCAGGATGGGGATACCATTCAGCCACCCCGAATTTTTTGTCAAGCTGATCTAATGCCTCAGCTGAGGAGCTCCAGAGCTGTGGCTGTAATTCAGATGATGTATTTGTCCTGCCCTACATTTAGGGAGCTGCTTTCTCCTGCCCTTCCCCTGTGCTCCAGCATGGGCAGGGGCAGAGGAAATTTGCAGTTTTACTGGTGTTTACTCCTTAGCTGCTTGTTTCTGGTTACCTGTGAGAGTTTACACAGCACTGTGTGTCATGAGGGATAGATTTTGAACATCCTGGGCGTATTTGCAAAACTGTCCCAAATCTACCAAATTCAAGGTGTTTGGAAAGTATAACCTCTCCAGAAGTGAAGGTATTCCTGGCTTTAATGCTTCTCCCTGGCCTTGGAGATTTTATTTAGCTCTGAGGTTCCCAGCTCCTGCAGGGCTCAGTGTGTTCTACCCCAGTGTTTATAAAGTCTGGGGCATTCCAGCAGACAGTGTTTTGTGTTTAGCTCTAGAGCATTAGCAAGGTGACAGTGCTGCTAAAAAGCTTTGGAAAAGCACCTTATTGGAGCCAGTGTGACTCATTCCTGCTAGAAAGCAGCAAATGTTTTTCTGGCATTTAAGTAAGATGCAAAAATATTCATTTTCCACCTTGATATTGAATTAGAGACTCAAAAGTGAGGGGGAAAAGCCCTGTATTTAGGCCTTCTAGAAAAACAGCAGCAGTGCCAGATGATTCATGCTGGGTATTTTACAACATGGGGCAAGGCAGTGCCATAAACAAGAACATTCCCAGTTTCCTGAGATGAGATGATGGGATTTCTTCCTGTGAATTGTGCATTCTGTGTTTTCAGACCTAGAAACAGCTTCATTTGGCACAGTGTGTTTGGACAAGGCACTTGGATCCCTTGGGAACCTGGGCAGAGGTTCAAAGCTCATCTCCAGTTTTTGTTAGGCCTGCAGGTCTGGATGGGGGATGTAGGGGAGAAGTGGCTCTCCAGACTTCTCACTGCACCTCAGACCTTTGCTGAAATTAGAATTCCTTCATTTCTGCACCTTTCCCTGTGCCACTCCTGCTTTACTGGTTATTGTGGCAATGACAGCATTATTAACATTTCCTCGGTTGCTTTGCCATGTCCTCTGAGCCACTTCCATCATTAATGGTTTTATTATTTTCTATCACCTTTGGTATTTGGGAGGTGCTGTTTGCTCTGGTTCTGGATGCAGGTGTGCCCATGAATGCAGAATAAACTCAATCCTCACCCAAGTTCCTCTGTCCTTTTTGGAGCATTCACAGCATATCTATGTGTGAATTTTAGTGGTTAACAGAGAAACTGTCCTGGACAAGAATATCTCCAGTTTGGATCAGCCAGCCGTGCCCCATGGTGAAAAGCTGTTCCTGTGCTGGGATGCTCCACTGAGACCTGTCTGCCACTGGATTTGCTGAGCCCAGACTGTGTCCAAGGAGCTGCTGGGCTGGTGTCCCTGCAGCAGAGCCAGGCTTCAGAGCTTTAGATTCTGCTTGAAATCAGGAGCTGGTGCCTGGAGGCTCTCTGTGTTCTGAGCTGTGCAAAGCCTGAGGAGACAGGAAGAGCTGAGTTCAGGTACTGGGCAGCTGCCCAAAATCCTGGGGAGGGTGGGCAGACCCTGGCACAGGGTGCCCAGAGCAGCTGTGGCTGCCCCTGGATCCCTGGAAATGTCCAAGGCCAGGCTGGACAGGGCTTGGAGCAGCTTGGGACAGGGGAAGGTGTCCCTGCCACGGATGGGGTGGGAATGAGCTCTAAAATCCCTTCCAACACAAACTATTCTGTGATTCCAGGTTGCCCAGGCTTTCTCCCCTTACAAAATCCATGCTGTATTTTTGCTGCCAGAGGAGCACTGGAGATCATCTTCCTAGGAAGGAAGAGTGGAACTGATTCTCCTTTGCTAATGTGTGAATGAAGATCAAAGTGATGCCGGTGGCTTTTTGGTGGCCATCTTTTGTCCTGCCAATTCTGGCAGTAAGAACACGGTTGAGTCATCAGAGGGCTTGGAATTGGGCATTATTTTGGTGTTAAATGGCCTGGAAGTTGAGGTGGCAGCTCCCAGAAGGGAATGGTGTCTGTAGGTGGGCACTCAGGTATTTTTATGGGATATGACTGAGTTTTACAGCAGACAAGTTCCAGTTGTCTGCTTCCTGCTTGGTTTGGCATGGGACACACAGAGCCCAGCATGAGCTGAGCCTGGCTTTGGCTGGGCTCTGCTCAATGCCTGCCTGTGCTGTGGGCTGGCTCACCTGAGACCCCAGGTAGTGGGGGAACCCCGTCTCCTTTTCACGCCTTCATTCAGCCTTAGTCAAGAAAGAAATGGGGATTAGGGAGGCAGGAAATGTGTTATTTCTGCTCTTGGGTCTTTAGAGAATCACAAAAGGGTTTGGGTTGGAAAAGGGACCTCAAAGCCCATCCTATCCCACCCCTGCCATGGCAGGGACACCTTCCACTGTCCCAGGCTGCTCCCAGCCCCAGTGTCCAACCTGGCCTTGGACACTCCCAGGGATCCAGGGGCAGCCACAGCTGCTCTGGGCATCCTGTGTTCTTCACAGGGAACAATTTGTTCCTAATTTCCAATCTAATCCTACTGTCCTTCAGTTTTATGCCATTCTCCTAACCTGTCAATCCATCCCTTGTCCTTCTCCAGCTCTCTTGGAGCTCCTTTAGGCACTGGAAGGAGCTCTAAGGTCTCTCTGGAGCCTTCTCCAGGCTGAATAACCTCAACTCTCTCAGAAGGAGTACTTAGCCTTGTACTTTATTCTTCAGAGCTGTCCCCCCATGCAGCTTCCAGGCAGATGACCCCTTCTCATCAGGGTGGTCACCGGGTTTGTGCAATTTATTCTTTTAGATACCAGGGATGAAACCATCCCTGGTGGTGGAGTTTCTTTTGATGGAACTCGACTGCACTTCAGGAGTCCTGAGCTGTCTAACTTCTTGCATAAGAGACTTTCTTTGAGAGGTATTTTTAAAGACATCTCTGATAAAAATACCTCAGGTAGGAGGGAGAACTCTTGGCACACTCACCTTCTCTAATGTGATGGGGTTACACCCTTTATACAGATCCAGAAAATGGGGGGTGGGGGTGTGTGTGTGTGTGTAATTCTTTAGATAATGGAGGGTTGCTGAATAATGCTGTATAGACTCCTGTTAAACTTGGAGTCTTTTGTAACATAAAGTCTTACAAAGCCCTGTCTGTGGAACAGCCTCTCCCAGAACCTGTCGCTCCTCCTGGTGTCATGAGTTGGCAAAAAGTCAGGATTGCTGCCAGTTCCCCCAGTACTGCAGGCAGTCAATCCCCACCCTCAGTCCCTGTGCTCTGCCAGGTCATGATGAGTGCAGAGGCATCACCCATCTCCCATGGGGCAGCCAGACCTAACTGGGCTCTCAAAGCCACCAGAGCGCAGCCTGTCCCCAGCACTGCCTCTCCTTCCACAGTGGGATTATTTTCCCCTTTTTGCACTGCAGGAGCTGCTGTGCTGTGTTGGGTTTGCTCAAGACAAATAACTGCTGCTCTCTTTTGCAGTCCCAAGTGCCTGTCAGGGCTCTTATCACTGCCCTGGGTGATGCTGCTGGTCCCAGTCCCACTCCAAAAACGCTGATGATTTTCTGTAGAGTTGTTTTAGCATGAACTGCTGCCTTGCTGCTGCTGCAGCTTCTTCCCCTGTAAAATTTTTAATATAATCTTTCTTCCTTTTTGGCGGGGGGGAACAGCTAAATGGAAGTTCATTGGGAAATGAATATTTAATGCTGCCCGGGAAGATTCCTGATGGCGGTGGATCCTGGAGCTGGTAATGAATGTGCACTATCAGGGCTGGGGGATTTGGGGTGTGAATTTCCCAGGCTCTAATCATCTCATAAAGCTGCTGAGTGTGACTCCTTCCCCAGTAATCTACTTAGCTCAGTCGTTTACCCCTCCTCTTGCCTTGCCAGGAGAATGAAGCTCCCAGGTTGTTTGCATGACAAGTAGCCCGGGATTGTCTGGGCTCTGAGGAAGATGCTGGGAGTTAATTGGAGCAGCTGGAGTTGCTGGTTTCCCATGTTCGCTGGCTGAGGAGCAGAGCTTTTATGGGCAGCTCTATTCCAGGCTGCACCATGTGTTTTGATAGCTAAAATACTAAAAAAAATAAAAATAAAAAAAATTAAAAATGGCTTGCCTTCCAAAGGATGTTTTTCTCCATCGAAACTAATCTTGAGGGAAAAGGATGTTTGGTAGCTGTAGAATTATTGGATTTGCAGATAGAAACTGCTGTGTTAATGGCAGCTACTGACTGATGACCAAAGCAGCTAACTGGGAGATGTTCTTGGCAGCGGGTCCTGCTAAAAACTTCCCCTCAAAGCCATGAAAGCCACAGTGAACGATATCAAAATAACAATAAAGAAAAGCTGCTAGCAAGCAGAAACTAATCACTGCATCCACCTCTTCATTTTAAAATTAAGGATGCTCCATTAGAAGTGTTGCCTTTTAAATTTTATTAGGATTCCCTCCCAGAAAACCTTGATTGTGGTAAAAATAAAAGGATAAGCATCCCTTCATCTCTGTTTTTAATTTGCCTACTCCTAAAGCCAAACACTGTGAGTAAAATTCCTGCTTGGAGATGGGCTCTGTAAACGTGGTCAGGCTGTGCTGGCTGGGATGGGAGCAGAGGCAAAGAGAGGCTGAAGCACTGGGTAAACTGTACAGGTTTTATTTTAAATTACTGTCATGTTCTGACAGTAATGAAATCAAACCCTGCCAGGCATGTCCCTGCAGTCCCAGTGGTTTGCACCTAATATGCATTTCATTAACCATTTGCAGATGACTTTATTCCTGCTGTAATGCTACATGTACAGCATGGAGCTTTTGAAGTGATCGAGGCAGGAGTTGATGAAATTAAAAAAAAATAAATCTTTTAGCATGACTTGAGAGTCATTCACACAGCCCTGGCAGGGTGACACCAGGCAGGAGTCGTGGTGTCACTTTTCCCCTCGGTGGCTCAGGGCTGTCTTGGAGAGCTTCTGGTGCAGGCAGGGCAGGGAATCTCTCACCCCCTATTCTGGTCTCCAGCTGCCACAAAGGTGGGTGCAGATGTTGGGGTTCAGCTCCACCTTCTTAACATTGAGCTGGTTTGATTTTTCTGGTTTCCAGCCTATTTCGGATTTCACAAATCAGAATCACAGACTGATTTGGGTTGGAAGGAACCTAGAAGATGTTCCTGTTCCACTCCTGCCATGCCCAGGGACACCTTCCCAGGGTGCTCCAAGCTCTGTCCAGCCTGGCCTTGGACCCCTCCCAGGGTCCAGGGCTGCCTGTTTCTTCTGTCCCCGTGCTGGACAGGTCACAGCCCCCAGATGAGCTCAGACCCTTGTTGGAATGGCCCCATTCCTGGCCACTGTCCTCAGACTCCTGGCAAGCAGCCTTGGAGCAGAGGTGGACAGCCCCCACCGAGTTCTCCAGTCTTCTACACAGATTCCCTAGGGCTTTACCTCCAGTTCCCAGTGGGAATGACTGCATCCAGGAGGAGTCCACCTGAGCACAGGTGGAGCTGCTTGGGCTGCAGGCTCCAGTCTGCAGGACCAGAGAGAGCCTGGGGAGCCAAGGGGCCTCTCCCTGCTGCCCACGCCTGGGTGAGCCCAGCTTTTGTTAGCATAGCACCAACGTGATCTGTGGTTTTTGTGAGGAAAGATAAACAAGAAAAATCATTTATGTAAACTCTGTATGAGCTGGGAGAAAATCAGAATGAAATCCACGTTGCAATTCCAAAAGTGCATGGAAAGGCATATTTGTTTTGTGACTCAGAAAGATGTCGTTGGCTTAGAAGTGCAATTTTCGCAGAATTGTATCACTTGGTTTGAGTTAATGCTTTACAGACAGCAGAGTCCTCAAAACAGTGTAAAATCTGGGGGATAAATGGGGATCTTCCCAATCAGGGCCCACGTGGAGTCGGTGGGAAGCTTTCCTAGGCAGCATTTTCTCTGCACTGCAGATCCCCCTTCCTTAGGAGCCCATGCTCAGATCTGGGATGGGAAATGGGGATGCAGTGCTGGCAGGAGCAGAACCTTCCCAGCCATGGCTGATCCCAGATCTGGAGTGGGAAATGGGGATGCAGTGCTGGCAGGAGCAGAACCTTCCCAGCCATGGCTGACCCCAGATCTGGGGTGGGAAATGGGGATGCAGTGCTGGCAGGAGCAGAACCTTCCCAGCCATGGCTGACCCCAGATCTGGGGTGGGAAATGGGGATGCAGTGCTGGCAGGAGCAGAACCTTCCCAGCCGTGGCTGATCCCAGATCTGGGGTGGGAAATGGGGATGCAGTGCTGGCAGGAGCAGAACCTTCCCAGCCGTGGCTGATCCATGGCATCCACGGAGCTTCCTGGGAGCAGGGCAGGGTCTGGAGGACAGCTCAGGTCAATTCCATGCCCGTGGTGCTGCCAGCCCTGGAGCAGGGACCTGGGGAAGGCCAGGATTCCAGCAGGCTGCCCTGTTCCCACCAGGAACACTCCTGCTCTTTATCCCCCACCTACTCTTGGCCACGCTCCCCGCTCCGGGGATTGTGGAGGGCTGCATGCTGTGCTAAACATTCCCTTTCTTCTGTCAGCCCAGGGACTTCGACTTTCTTAATTGTGGATTCTTTTAGTTAATTGGGAGTGTTTGGAAACGCCTTGCACCTCAGCAGGGTTCAGTCCTGCGGGGTGCCAAGGGCTTTGTTCCCCAGCCAGCAAAGCACTTCAGCCTGGCTCTAAGAACACTTTACAGGCTGGATAAGCTCATTGATTTTGGGGCACTGAAGGATTGAGCCAATACCAAATTTCTTCCAATGATCCCGGCTCTAATAGTAACATCCAGGAAAGTGTTCCTTGAATCGTAATGCTACCTTAAATAGCCACAGCTCAGGCTCCACAATCAGGGAAACAAAGACTGAAAGCAGTGTTTCGGGGGAGGTTTTTCTGGGAATAGAGGAAAAGTCATGGTTAAAGGTGATTTTCCCTCTCTCCTCCCTTATTTTCCCTTCTGTTCTGTAGTAGCAGGGGTTTGCTTTAACTGTGGTCATCTTCAGTGAGCTTTTAATGAATGAAGAGGAAACTGGAAGAGTTTGGAAAAGGATGGGATAAGCAAACACTCCAGAGGGACTTGTAGTGGCAACATGATTAATAAGGGACAGTCCTGGTAATTCTATCAAAACAGAGCTATTGCAAAAGCATATGGAGCATCCCATGTTTGGGCAGGAGCAGTATTCAGACAAATGATCCAGGGAGATTTACGTGCCTCCTTGCTGGGAGGGTTTCTTCTCCCCCTGGAAGTGTGAGGAGAAAAGCTCTCTAGGTTTAACCATAGGATTAGACTTCAGGAAAAAAAATTTAGTAAAT